>NW_020837994.1:2543851-2567853 GCF_003676395.1 Aethalodelphis obliquidens
AAAAAAAAAAAAAAAAATACACAGTATGGACATCTCTTAAAAAACTAAAAATAGTCACCATATGATCCAGCAATCCCACTCCTGGGTGTATATCCAGAGAAAACCATAATTTGAAAAGATACATGCACCCCAACGTTCATTGCAGCACTATTTACAATAGCCAAGACATGGAAGCAACCTAAACGCCCACTGACGGATGAATGGATAAAGAAGATGTGGTACATATATACAATGGACTATTACTCAGCCATTAAAAAGAATGAAATAATGCCATTTGCAGTGACATGGATGGACCTGGAGATTGTTACTCTGAGTGAAGTAAGTCAGAAAGAGAAAGCCAGACATATGATACCGCTTATGTGTGGAATCTAAAAAAATGGTACACATGAACTTATTTACAAAACAAAAATAGCATCACAGATGTAGAAAACAAACTTATGGTTACCAAGGGGGGAAGGTAGGGAGGGATAAATTGGGAGATTGGGATTGGCATATACACACTACCATACACGAAATAGATAACTAATAACATACTGTACAGTACAGGGAACTCTACTCAGTACTCTGTAATGACCTATATGGGAAAAGAATCTAAGAGTGGATATATGTATATGTATGACTGATTCACTCTGCTGTACGGCAGAAACTAACACAACACTGTAAATCAACTATGCTCCAATAAAAATTAATGAAAAGAAAACACTAGGGCTTCCCTGGTGGTGCAGTGGTTGGGAATCCACCTGCCAATGCAGGGGACACGGGTTCGCGCCCTGGTCCGGGAAGATCCCACATGCCACGGAGCAACTAAGCCCGTGGGCCACAACTACTGAGCCTGCGCTCTGGAGCCCACGAGCCACAACTACTGAGCCTGCGCTCTAGAGTCTGCAAGCCACAACTACTAAAGCCCACGCGCCTAGAGCCCGTGCTCCGCAACAAGAGAAGGCACAGCAGTGAGGGGCCTGCGCACCGCAACGAAGAGTGGCCCTCACTCGCCGCAACTCGAGAAAGCCCGTGCGCAGCAACAAAGACCCAACGCAGCCAAAAATAAAAAATACATAAAATAAATTTATAAAAAAAAAAAAAAGAAAACACTACACTGAGGTACCATTTTCACCCATTGGGACTGGCAAAGCCAGGAAATCCCTGAACACTTTATGTGCAAGGGTAATTTTATAGGCACAATCATACATTACTGAGGGAGCATGAATTGGTGGCACCTGGCAAGGAGGCAGTTTGGCAGGAACTATCCGAATTACAAAAGTACACACTCGTTACCCAGCAATTCCCCACACAGGTCACTGCCACACTGTGCTGCCAGGGAACTGAAAGTTAAATGGGATGTTGATCAGGCCCAGCAACAGGGGACTGGCTAGATTAGGGAACTAGGGATTAGATGGTGGGACAGGAGCAAGGGATGGACACCGATGGGAAGGCTCCTATTGTACTGAAGGGGAGGGAGCTCCAAGAATTTTCTGTGGGGAGAGAGAACGGGGAGGGGCATGATGGGAGTAGGGGATTAACTGTTATTCATAAAACTGTTATGTATAAAATAAGCTATGATGATACATTGTACAACACAGGGAATGTAGCCAATATTTTATAGTAACTATAAATGGAGCATAACCTTCACAAATTGTGAATCAGGGGCTTCCCTGGTGGCGCGGTGGTGAAGAATCCGCCTGCCAATGCAGGGGACACGCGTTCGAGCCCTGGTCCGGGAAGATCCCACATGCGGCGGGGCAACTAAGCCCATGCATGCGCCACAACTACTGAGCCTGCGCTCTACAGCCCGTGCTCCGCAACAAGAGAAGACACTGCATGAGAAGCCCACGCACCGCAACGAAGAGTAGCCCCCGCTCCCGGCAACTAGAGAAAGCCTGCACACAGCAACGAAGACCCAATGCAGCCAAAAATAAATATAAAAATAAAATAAATTTTAAAAAATTGTGAATCACTATATTGTATACCTGTAACTTCTATAGTATTGTACCTCAACTATACTTCAATAAAAAAAAAATACTACCCCAACTTTATTTTCTTAAGGTGCAAAATAGAGGGTATAATAGGCTACTACTTGTGTTTAAAGAAAAAGGAAATGTGTGCATATATATATATATACACACACACACATACACACACATTTGTATGTACTTAAAATATTTCTGGAAAGATAATAGGGAGATTTACATTTTTTACTTCTTTGTACCTTTGTAATTTTGAACCATGTCAATGTATTAATGGTCAAAAGTCGGTTAAAACAAAACCAAAAAGAATAAGAATTTCTTAAAATCTTAGAATCGGGCTTCCCTGGTGGCGCAGTGGTTGGGAGTCTGCCTGCCGATGCAGGGGACGCAGGTTCGTGCCCTGGTCTGGGAAGATCCCACATGCCGCGGAGCGGCTGGGCCCGTGAGCCATGGCCGCTGAGCCTGCGCGTCTGGAGCCTGTGCTCCGCGGCGGGAGAGGCCACAACAGTGAGAGGCCCGCATACTGCAAAAAAAATAATAAAAATCTTAGAATCAAATGATAGAATCTTGGAAACAGAAGGGTAGAATTTCCAGCCCCTGTTTGAATACTGAGCCCCAGGGAACTCCTTCCCTCCAGGTGCAGTGGGTCCATCTCCGCCAGGAAGGTCCTTCCTCGTGCTGACATCTCTTGGGAGGGATCAGAGGGGAGAGGGAGACAGGACTGGCACCCTGGGAGCTGGCACCAGTGCAGATGAAGCAACCTGAGCCCCCTTCCCCCAGGAGAAGACTCCGTGCACTGATCTGCTGCCCTGGCTAGCTCGGGCCTCCGGACGCCTCTCCACTGGGATCAAGCAGGTGCGCCCTGGCCTGCTGAGAGCCAGGCGTGCCCTGGAGGAGGTGGCTGCGGTGTGCGCCGGCCCCACCTGGGGTGCCAGCGGGTGCAGTTCTTTCAAAGTGTCAGCTTTGTAGCTGGGAGAAGAAAGTCCCTCACAGAGGGGACTTCAGAAGCCCAGAGGAGATCTTAGGAAAGAGTGAGAAGCAGGAGGAAGGTGGGAGGGGACCAGAGGCAGCTCACTGCATTTTTTTTTGGCTGCGTTGGGTCTTTGTTGCTGTGTGCGGGCTTTCTCTGGCGAGTGGGGGCTACTCTTCATTGCGGTGCATGGGCTCTAGGCACGTGGGCTTCAGTAGTTGTGGCTCGCGGGCTCAGTAGTTGTGGCTCGCGGGCTCTAGAGCGCAAGCTCAGTGGTTGTGGTGCACGGGCTTAGTTGCTCCGTGGCATGTGGGATCTTCCCGGACCAGGGATCGAACCTGTGTCGCATGCATTGGCAGGCGGATTCTTACCCACTGCACCACCAGGGAAGTCCCGTGGCTCACTCTTCTTCATCCCTCCAAGATTTCAGTTCCCCGGATCTAACTCCTCAGTTCCAGATCTCAGAGGCCCCCCTGGAAGCCCACAGGCACCTCCCGCTCCACAAAGCCCAACTGGAGCTCACCACGTCCTTCTTCCGGTTCCTGCTTCGTATCTTTCTAGCTGGAAGTGAGCGCCTCCCCTCAGAGTCACTCTGGACCCATCTCATGGGCTCGTGGTTATTTCTGGACATTTTTGCCCCTTCCTAAATGGTATGCTCACTCTGAGTCAGGCTCTAGGAAAAGAGGTAGCCCGTCCTTTCCTCCAAGGCCCAGGTGTTCCTGGGAGGGAGAGGCTCTCTCTTGGTCAGCTCTGTGCCACCCCTGCGCCCGCTAGGCCCTCAGAAAGAGCAGGCATCAGCCACATGTATTCAGCGCCATGCGTGCCACCGACAGTAAGCAAGAGAGCCAAGGCTCTGGAACGTATGAAGCCTCTTTGCTTTGGGCCCAGTCCTGCGTGGGGCACCAGGGACATGGAGATGGAAAGTCAGTTCTGGCCTGCACGGAGCTCCCAGACCAGGCAGGGCTGGGGTCAGGGAGCCAGATGGAAATGGACAATGAGATGTTAGGACTGTGGCAGGGGAGCCTGAGGGTGCTGGGGGAGCCTGAGAAGTCTTGTGTAGGTGGGGAGGAGAACCAAGGAAGGGTCCAAAAGAGAGAGAAAGGGAGGAGTGAAGGGGTAAAGCAGAGAAGAGGCAGACATGCCGGGAGGGCCTGAGATGTGTCACGTGGCAGAAGCTGAGGGTGACAGTCCCATGAGAGCAGCTGGGAGACCTCAGCTGGGGCCAAGTCACGCAGAGCCTTAATGCCGGGTGGGGGAGTTTGGATCACCCTGGGAGCAATGGAAGTGGTGGGAAGGGCTTTAAATTGGGAGAAATATCACTGGATCAGAGTTTTAAAATGAGCTCACTGAAGAGGAGGAGAGGGTGAGACCGAAGGCAGAGCCAGCCAGAGGGCCGGAGCTGTGGCCTGTGCTGGTTGAGTGCACGGCTGCAGAGCTAAGATCCTGGACCCTCCACCTATTAAGTGGGAGACCTTGGGTGAGTTACTTAACCTCTTCGTACCTCAGTTTTCCCAACTGCAAAATGGGATCATAACAGTACCTAACGTCACAGGGCTGCTGTGAGGGTTAAATGAGTTAATACAGTCTAGACCGCGAGAACAGTGCTGGGCACACAGCGAGTTCTGTGTTAGCTACTAGAACAATTATAATCACGATGCAGGAGAGGGAAGATGTGTCCGGGTTCTTCCTCTGCTGCTGCGGCCTCCAGCCTCCCCGCTCCTCCCTAGGCCCCCAAGGAGGCAGCCCTTACCTTGTGCAGCCAGTGCAGGTTCATCTGCTGCCCCACGGCAATGTGACATAGTGCCAGGACCTGAACAGGGGGCCCACAGGGCTAGAGTCAGGCACCAGGTGTGACCTGAAGGTTTCTGCCCGTTCCCCAGACACCCTGCTCCCCACTGCTCTCTGGGCCCGGCTCAGCCAGTCAGCAAACCTCCCTGAAGGCGATGGGAATGCCCAGCCCTGCCCAACCCAGCCCAAGCCTGGCCTCCTCCCAGATTATTCCAGGCCTCCAGGCTCCTTCTCCTCTAGGATTTTTCCCTCAAGAGGTCACTGGGCCCTGCTTCACTTGGACTGCCTAATTAATGTTTTGGGAGTTCCAGCCTCCGGGATTCTGAAGCAGACTTCAGCCTTGTCCCCCAGGATGCCCCAGTCCAGCCTGGGGACTAACCTGAGTCTGAGGGAGTTCCTGGAAGAGGAAGTCTGCAGTGGGGCCTACCAGCGGGATGCTCCACGGGGGCGGGGGAGAACATGCCAGGAGGGGGCAAAGCGAGAGGACCTCCCCACTTGAAGGAACCAAGCCCCAGCAGCCAGGAGAAAAGCCAGCTGCCCTCCTCAGACCAGGGCGGGCCCCTCCGTCAGCCCAGCGCAGGCCAGGTCTCCCTTCCCCTGGGCTCAGGGCCACCTGCCCTCTGAGACAGCCCCACGTACCTGGAGGCCTGCGACGTAAGTGAAGGCGGCTGCTGTGGTCATGAGGATGGGCACGGACCAGTCGCTCCAGTAGCCCGTGCGGTTGTAGAGGTACCTGCCAGGAGGAGAAGGGGCAAGGGTCACACCTCCACCAGGGAGCCAGGACGCTCCCTCGGGCCGGCCAGCTCTCAGCTCTCATGAGCCTGCCCACTCAGTGAGGAGGTCATTGTCTCCCTGGTCATAGGTCAGGCACAGAAGTAACCATCACTGAAACTTTGCTGACTCCCTCCAGCGGGTTCCCCCCTCTGCTTATATATATATATATTTTTTTTAAGAAGGCTGCTATTTTATAAATGTTTGTTTATTTATTTATTTATTTATGGCTGCATTGTGTCTTCGTTGCTGCACGCAGGCTTTCTCTAGTTGCGGCGAGCAGGGGCTACTCTTCATTGTGGTGCACAGCTTCTCATTGCGGTGGCTTCTCTTGTTGCGGAGCACGGGCTCTAGACACACGGGCTTCAGTAGCTGTGTCACGCAGGCTCAGTAGTTGTGGCTCGCGTGCTCTAGAGCGCAGGCTCAGTGGTTGTGGCGCACGGGCTTAGTTGCTCCGCGGCATGTGGGATCTTCCCGGACCAGGGCTCGAACGCGTGTCCCCTGCATTGGCAGGCGGATGCTTCACCACTGCGCCACCAGGGAAGCCCCGCCCCCCAACCCCGCTTATATATTTGTGTAAACAGCAAAGCTGGGACCCCGCTGCGTACAGCACAGCAGTCAGAGTTCAGGCGTTGGAGGGAGGCACACGCAGATTCAAATCCCCTGGCTTGCAGGACTCTGTGGAGGTGACAGGCTCCCCTGAATCTAAGATGCCATTGATTGTGACATTCATCTCAATTTCAACGTTAACATGTGAAAAGATGAGGTCTTAGGATTGATAAAATGTAATACCTGACTTCCCTGAGCCTTAGTTTCCTCACCTACAGGATGGGGATAACAAAGTGCCCTTCATAGTGTTTCCTGAGGATGAAGTGAGGTGAGGAACATGGTAAGTACTCAATTCTCTGCTTCTAATTAACACAAGCATTTACTGAAGTCACTAAAATCCTGAGGAAATGTGAGTTTTTTAATAGTCACGTGGTCTCCTATGGAATTAATGTACCATATGAAGCCAACTTCCTACTAACGACAATTAATAGTTTCCAATTATTCACTATCATAAATTAACAGTTTTTTTTTTTTGCACATACCTTTCTGTATTATTAATTATTTCCTCAGGATAGACTCCTACAAATAGGATTACAGGGCCAAAGGGAATGAACTTTTTAAGGTTCCTGATAGATGCTGCTTAGTTGCTCTCCAGAAAGACTGAACCACCCATATCCTCCCTGTACAATTGGGGAAACTGAGGCTCAGAGAAGGCAGCAACTGGCACACGTCATCAGAGAAACTGAGCCGGCGCCAGGCAGCTTCAGGCTTGCTGCCATCTTGGGCCTGGGCAGGGGGCTGGGAGGGGACACCAGGAGGACACTATGGGGCATCTGCCCTCCCCTGGCCCTCACCCTCAGATCCCAGTGGAAAATCTGTTGGGGAAACTGAGGCCCAAAGAAGGGCAGGCCCTGGCCCTGGCGACTACTCCTGCAAAGTGTTCTGGCTCCACTTGTCTCTCCCTTTTGGCAGGGAGCCCCCACTGGACGGCAACAGCCCAGATGGTCCCTTCCTGGCTTTCCCTGTCTAGCCCTGACCGCCTCGGTCTCACTCACCTTCTCTTGCTTCATGAGCTATCCCCGGAGACTCTCTAGACCCTGAGGACCAGGCCAGGGGCTCCTGAATCCCAGCACCGACTCCAAGAAACTGAGGTGACAGGGTGAGGGAGCTGCAGGTCCTCAGGCCATCCCTAAGCCCCAGGCAGCCCTTCCCTCTGCAGCCTCTTCGACAGGGCAGGCATCCGTCCTCTGCTTGAGCTGCCCAGTGACAGGGAGCTCACTCTCTGCAGAGTGGGGTATCTCCGTGGACAGCATGATACAGTCAGGAAGGTTCAAGTCCCTGTCCCAGATCTGACTGCATCTTGCTGTGTGACGTTGGAAAGGCTATTTAACCTCTCTGAGCCTCAGTCTCCTCGACTGTCCCCAGTATGTGTATTTGGCACCAAATGGTTGTGTGGCCCTGGGTGAGTCCTACCCCTCTCTGGGCCTTAGCTTCTCCTTCTGTACATGTTGGGGGTAGACCATCACCTGGGCAGCACACCTGCAGTTCAGCAGAAGTGTCCAGGGTCTACAGTCGAGGGCCAGCAGAGAATGTTCCCTTTTGCCCACAGCAGTGCCTGTGCTTTGGATACCTGAAGGATGAGTAATTGATTTATGGCATTTAATAAAGGCCAGGGGTCACCTCTGGGACTCGGCTGGGGCTCCGGCTCATCTTGCTGGGCTGCAGCGGGACGGCAGCCGGTCCTTTATTGAGCTCATTAGTAGCAGAAGCACAGCCTAGTGCCATGCAGAGGGGAGTGGATGCTCAGGCTCCGTGAACCGCATCTTAGGACCATCACAAAATCCTAGAACCACAGCCCTTCAGAAACCCAGAGTCCAGAAATCCTAAATTCTAACATAATGGCCACCAGCTGGAGATTCAGCCTCCCAGGAAGCAGCCCTCAGGTTTAGGTGAGCTTGGAGCCCTCCCATTTCCATCATCTTATTTCATCCTCAAGAAGACCTGATGAGGTCAGTTACTGAGGACTCACACTTATGTGCCCATGGTCACACTGAGCTGAACTTCTTTCTTTTTGATTGATTTATTTTAAATTTATTTATTTATTTATTTTTGGCTGCGTTGGGTCTTCGTTGCTGCACGCGGGCTTTCTCTGGTTGTAGCGAGCGGGGGCTATTGCTTCATTGTGGTGCGTGGGCTTCTCACTGTGGTGGCTTCTCTTGTTGCGGAGCACGGGCTGTAGGCGTGCGGGCTTCAGTAGTTGTGGGACGCAGGCTCAGTAGTCACGGCTCGCAGGTTCGAGAGCGCAGGCTCAGTAGTGGTGGCGCACAGGCTTAGTTGCTCCGTGGCATGTGGGATCTTCCCGGACCAGGGCTCGAACCCGTGTCCCCTGCATTGGCAGGCGGACTCTCAACCACTGCGCCACCAGGGAAGCCCCTGAACTTCTAACCAAAAGGAAAAGGCAGCACTGGATGGACAGGGAGCACTGGCTGCCAAGCCCCAACTCTGCCCCCAACTGGTTGTGTGAACTTGGGCCTCAGTTTCCACACCTGTCAATGGGGGAGTTCCCACTAGAACCGAGGGGACGTCCCCTCCTCTGTGCCTTTCACTGTTTAACAAAGGCAGACAATGGGGGAGCGGGGGTGGGGGTGGGGAAGAAACAGGTGCCCTCGTGCACCCGGGTACCAGCCTCAGCTCTGCCCTTGGACCCGAGGCTGCTGTCCACAAAGGACCCTGATCTTTCCTAGAACCACCTACCAGCCCTGCCCAAGGCCCTGCTCAGGGAGTTAGGAGGCCTGGGGTCTGGGGCCACCTTCTCTGCTGAGGCCTTGGTCTCTTTGGGCCTTGGAGTCCTTGTCTACAAAGGGGTCAGAGGTCCCAGCCCCCAGCTGAGCCCTGCCCCCATCTTACATTCCGATTTTCATGACAGCAGCATGAGGGAGGAGGTCTCAGCTCCTCGCTAAGCCTCTGTTCTCTCCAGAGGACTGTGTCCCCTAAGGCTATACAGAGATTTGGTGGCCAGTGGTGGCAGAGCCCTGAGGACCAGCCCAGGAGAGAGACTCAAACCCAAGCCCCGTCCCGTCTCAGCCGCCGGATGACCAGGCCCCGGGCCCCCGCCCCCTGATACCCACTCACCAGTTGAATTCATCGTAGTCGTTGTGGACTTCCCACCAGAAGTACAGCCAGGTGAGCGTGAGGCCGAAGGTCAAGGTGAGAAGCAGAAACCACAGGCGCTCCCACTGGAGGGGCCAAACGAGGAAAGGGGTCAAGTGGGGCAGGGATGGCCCCAGGCCACATCCACCCAGCATGCTCCCACCCCTCCCCCTTTGTAGCCCCGCTGCCAGGCAGGGATCACTGCCCTCTTCACACGGGTGGGGACCTGAGGCTCAGAGAGGGAAGTGACCTATCCAACATCACTGAGCCCCAAGTCACAAAACAGTGGGGAGCCAGAGCTGGGCCCCTTGTGCTGCAGCCTGAGGCCCTTCCAGTGTACACCAGTCTCCAGGAGCAAAGGCCATATCTGCCTAGGCCTTCACACTGGGAGGGTGATCCGCAGTCTGAGGGTCACATTCCTCACCTCCTTCCCTCCTCACACACGCCTGCAAAGTAGGTGTTCTTCCTCACCTCTGCCCCCTGCTACACTGAGGCCCAGAGAGGTGAAGTGACTTGCCCAAGTCACACAGCAAGTTAGAAGAGGATTAAAGAGCAGTGCCCCAGCCTCTACAGTTGAAGCAATGCGGTGTTCTACAACCCCCAGCAGGGGTGGCCTCTCTTTCCTGGCGGGGGGCGGGGGGCTGCTGCCGCCAGCCACCTCTGCTGCTTCCCGAGAGGACTGCAGGCACTTCCGCTGGGCCCTTGGGCTCATCCCTGCTTTCATCCGTCCCCTTATCTCAGAAGCACAACAAGCTTGGAACATCCTGCTCTCTGGGAAACTGCTGAGATCATCAGTACAAACAACAGACCTTGAGGGGAAGTCAGTGCAGGAGACAACCAAGACCACCCTCCACCTTGAGGGGCTGGAGGGCTGCAGGGCTTGGAGCAGCTCAGCATCTCTCACCCAGCCACTTCCCAGGCCCCTTGCCGGGCTCCCCACAGCTTTCCGGCCTTCTTTGATCCTTCCTGCACCGGACAGCCAGCTTGGAGCTGCGGTTCTAATCCCGATGGCTCCATCTAGAAAGCAGCCCCACTCTGGTCCACAGGGCAACCCTCCTGCTCCCTGAGGCCTGCCCCGTCCCAGCAGGGTGGACCCCATCTCCTCAGAGCTTCCATAACTGTTGCACCCGTGTCGGTTAAGGCACAGACCCTGCAGTTCTAGAACTGTCCTTCTATATGTCGGTCCCCCTGCTACACTGTAAGCACCTTGAAGATCTGGGTGGTCTTCATATTCCCAGGGTAGGTGGCAACTTAGGGAAGATTCAATAGTGAGATGGCAGGTGAGCAAAGATCCTCTCTCCTACTCTGGCACGAGTATGCCCACCCAGGAGAGACTTCACCGGGGGCTTACCACCCTACCTCCACAGAGGAGCCACAGAGATCACTCTGCCTCAGCAGGTGCAAGGCCTCTGGCCAGAGGACAAGGTTCTGAGAAGCGCCCCGGGTGAGGGGTAAGCCTCTGCCTATGATGGGTCCTGTCCCAGGCCAGCAGCATGGAGTCCCATGGGACCAGGGAAATAGCTGCAGGGACAGTGGCAGGTAGAGAACCCGCCACAGGTGCCGGAGGGTGGGGAATGTCCTATGGTGATGTGTGATACAGGACCCAGGGGCAATTCTGACAGGTGGCCAGAAAGACCGCAGGTGTCAGGAGGGCCCACAGCACACAGGGGTCCTGTGAACTAAGGGCCACAGTCCTCACTTGGCTGGATCCTGAGAGTGGGGCAGGGAGGACAGGGCAAGAATGAGGGGCTGCCGCCCCTCCCTACCCCTGGGAACCGCAACAAAGAACTAGGGACCCCATTATTGGAGCCAGGCATCAGCCGGGGCTGGGGGCCACCCAGGGATGAAAGTCCTGGGAGCTGAAAGCCAGAGGTCCCACGGCCACAGGGAGCCTGTACATGGGGATAAAGAAGCCCCATCCACAGTAGGGATGGAGGGGGCAGGTCACTCTAAGAACAATCAGAGGAAAAAACTGAATGGCAGGGGCTGGAAGAAAGGGGAGGGAAGGCCAGGAACTGGGGGAGGAAGTGGCCTGGGGAGCAGCTCCACTGACAAAGAGGCTCCAAATGGCACTAATGGTCCTTGTCAGGGCGTGTTACAGGAGAGGGGCCTGAGCCAGCTCCGCCCCCCAACAAGCCAGCCTGGCCCTGCTCCAGAGATGCAGGCTGTGAGGCCACGGCCGTGCTGGCAGGGATGGGGGAGCCACTGGCCCTCCATCACCTCCCACAGTCTGTACAATGCCTGGGTATTTATCCCCAACTCAGAGCAAACAAAGACACCAAGACTCAGAGAAGGGCCACCACATATGGCTGAGCAAGGAGTGCTGCTCACATCACGGTCACCAGCGATGTCCTTATTCATCATGACAGTTGGCGAGCAGATAACAGTCGAGATCCCTGGGGAAGGGGCGCTCTTTGCTAATTTGCACAGAGGCTCAATATGGATGAGTGGAGGTGAGTCAGAGATTGAGCAACGTATACAAGGTGACCAAGTCGGGGAGAAGTGGAGGGGGGCGTTGAACACAGGTGCCCCGGCAGGAGGCGATCCTCTGCTGCCCCCTTGGGAACCAGCCCTGCACAGCTCTCGCAAAACCAGCCCTTGCCCTCTGGGACCCAGGCATGTTAATCCCAGACCCAGTTCGGCCTCCTGAGAGTCCTTTATCCTCTCTTGCTGGAGTCTACACCCTAGGCCAAGCCTTCTTCTCCTTCAGGAAGCTCTCCCATCCCTCCAGCTCCCAAGACGTCCTTTTCTTTTTTTTTTGGCCATGCCACATGGCATGTGGGATCTTAGTTCCCCTACCAGGGAACGAACCCATGCCCACTGCAGTGGAAGTATGGCAGGGAAGTAGAAGTCTTAACCACTGGACCACCAGGGAAGTCCCAGGACCTCCCTCTCTTAACTGCTTCTGCACAGACTCTTGGTACCCATCAACTTGACTGTCAATCACATTCTGAATTGTGGAGGTGGAAAGAGCCCAGGCTCAAGAGGGAGACAGACCTGGCTCTGCCACTTGGGTGAGTTACTTAACCCCTCTGAGCCTCAGTTTCCTCACCTATAAAATGGGAGTAACACCCCCTACTGTGGAGGGCTCATGTTCAATGAGGTGATATACATCAAGCGGCACACCGTAGGTGCACACTGAGGGACAGTTCACTGGGCTGTGCACTCCTTCAGGGCAGGGATGGCTGAGGTATCTCTGTGCACCCTGGGCCCACATCCCTCGGATCACAAGGAGGTGCTCAGACATGGTGTGAGGAACAGAAGGTGTGGACGTGGTGGGGATGCAGGGAGGTCTCAGGGCCACCAGTGGACAAGGACATCACCCAACCCCAGATTTATCCTCAGGCGAAGCCTGGGGTCCCCAGGGAACCAAGGGAAGGAGCTCCCATTGTGACACCACAGCCCCTTCCTTCCAGTCTTGCAGCTGCCTGGGAGCAGGATGACGGTCAAGGCGCAAGGAAGAAGGGCTGAGAGCAGCTGGGGAAGGGGACGGGCCCTGGCTGCGGGTGGGGCAGGGGGCTCCATCCCTGTTACAGGGGTGACTGTGGCGGAGAATCCCAGAGGCCCGGCCCCATCCCGTCTCCTCCCACTCTTGCCCCCATCCTCCAGGAAGACGAGACCCTCCACCCCACACAGGCAACCGTATGCCAGTTTCTCCTGCCCACTGTCTCCTGTTGGCTGTCATGTCTTCTCCTCACCCCTCTTGTCTCTGTCCCACCCCCAGCCTTCTGCATTTAGAGGAGAATGTGTGTGTGGAGAGAGAGCCTATTAGCAGCTGGGGCTCACGGGGTCACAGAGCGCTGCAGCCACAAAGCCCAGCCCCGCACAGGACGTGTGCTGCCTGCTGTGGTCCCCTGCCCACCCCAGACCGCGGCCCTGGGCCAGAACGCACACAGACACTGCTTACGCTGCTGGGGTCCCCCCGGGGCCTGGAGCACCTCCCCTGGGTCCCCCGAAGACCCTGGAGACTGAAATCTGCGTCAGGACGGCCCCTGAGCGCGAGCCGCCTCCCTGCCCTTGGTGCCCCCATGACCTCAGGTTCACTGGCGGAGGCAGAGCTGTCTCGCTGGACTCCTGTTCCCTGCCTGTCCTCCGGGGCAGAGACCGCCTCTGCGTCCTCCAGGATAGGAGCTTGCCCTGCTTCTGCTCCCACAGCTCCGGAGATGGGCACTCTCCCTGTGGGTGCTGCTGGGCCCTCCTCTGGGCTGAAAATGCTTCCCTCTGAGACAGCAGCCGGATAGAGGCAGGCTGTGTTTGGGAGTCCGGGAATGCTGGGTGTGACTGGCCACCTACTAAATGGGTGACCTTGGAGAAGACATTGCTTTATCCTCCCTGAGCGCCGGCTTCCTGCTCTGTAAAATGGGGACGGCAGTGTTGGACAGAAGTATCTGGCAACGGCAGGGTGTCAGAAGTTGTCCTTGCCTCCATCCCTGCCTGAGGTGCAGCTGATTTCTGCCTCCTCGGCTGCCACCCTGCAGCTGGTTCTCTGACACCACAGAGAACAAGTCCGGCAAAAGGGCAAGAACACGGGTCAAATGACCAGGGCATGGGGGGAATACAATCAAGGGCTGGATTTTCATTCCCCGCCCTCTACCACTAGCCGCATGGCTGCGGGCCAATCACTCGGGACCTCAAGCCTCAGCTTCCTCCTCTGTTCCTGCAGATGACATCACCTCTACCTCACAGGAGGGCTGCCAGGCTCAAATGGGATTACAGATGTAAGCCGTAGTTGCCAAATCCATGATCGTTCCTATAATTATCATTTCGTGTCTGACAGTCCTTTAATTATGTGAAGACATTTATCAAGTCTTCCCTGCCCCCTGCTCTACATCACATATCCCCAGCTGATGAAGACAGCCAAGCGGATCGCCCCCTCCCAGCCCAGGGTCGGTGCCATGGTGGGGGGGGATGCAGAGGTCAGGCCCAGCTCTGCAGGCTGCAGTCCTAGGAGCCAGCAAGGCTGCAGGAAGAAGATCCCACATCGCTGGCCACGGAGGACAGAGCCCTGTGTGAGCACTTCGCAGAGTTGGGGGTGGGGCAGTCCTAAGAGCCCTCTACCTGCTGCTTCACATCTTGCCCTCTCCACAGCTCTGCAAAGCAGACGGAATAGTCGGAGGAAACCAGGGCTCAGAGAGGGGAAGTGAGCTGCCCAAGGTCACAAAGGGCAAATGTAATGATGGAGCCAGAATTCACACCCAGCTCTGGGTGCCTCCAGCTTCAACTATCCCAAAGCAACAAGAAGCAAGACATGTAATTATCCTTGTCTGACCGAGGAGGAAACTGGCTCAGAGAGGCAAGGCCTTGCCCAAGGTCACACAGCAAATCACAGGCAGAGCCAGGGCGGGAACCTTGGAGTTTCAGAGTTAGAAAAGATTTCAGAGATCATCTTGCCTCATCCTCTAAAGGTCCAATTAAGAACTGGAGCAACTGAGACCCAAAGACAGGGAATGGCCTGGAAGGATGGACACAGGATTAATACCAGGCAAATTAGTACAGAAAGGATGGAGAATTCAACAGATGGTACTGGGACATCTGGACATCCATTTGGTAAAAAAATATATAATTAGACCCCTACTTCATACCCCACACCAAACTCAATTCCAGCATCTCCCCTCCACACCCGCGCCACCACTCTCTTCCAGTCATTCCACACACGTGCTGAGCCCTGGACACTGGGAGACGGATCAGGACCTGCACAGAAGGCTGACCAGCCAGCAGGCAACGCCAATCGTAGAAACGAGTGTGGCGAATGGGGCACGCAAGGGCTGTCAAGGAGCACACTGCCAGTTACGGGGGAAGGGGTGGTCTGCAGGGCTCTCTGGAGGCAGCAAAGCTGAAAGGAATGGGCTTGCTGGAATGGGCCTACCTGACAAGGTAAGGGCAGAGGGAGGGAGTGGAAGGTGCAAAGGCACAGAGCCTGGCAGCTTTTGTTTGGGCCCACTGGCTTCTTAGGGGTTTATAAAAGCTTCCTCTAGGTAAGAGTAGTAACTTTCATATAGATTGTCTACTTTCTCTTATTTTATCAGTTGACTTTAATTTTGTTTTTCATGCTTTTTGTTTAAAACATTTACATTTTTACGCGGTCAGATCTACCCCTTTTTCCTTTATGGGTCTTTGCCTTTGGTATCGTGTTTAGGGCAGGTGGCCCACGATTATAGATTTAATTCATATTTACACTGATAATTTCTCTTTGTTTACACTCGAATCTGTAATCCACCTACCTATGTATAGCTCCATATGTGTGTATACGTGTATGGAGAGAGGTTTCAAAGCCTTTCCTCTAAAGCATGAAGATTAGAATTTCTTTTACTTTACATCTTTCCGAGTTATTTGAATTTTCTCAACAAATGTGTGCTTCCTAAACAGAAAAAAAAGGAGCTTAAAAAAAGAAAAAAATACATTTCGTCCATCTGGAATTTCTTTTGATTTGAGGTAAGAGACAGGGATCTAATTTTACTTGCACCAGATGGATACTTCAGCTGTCCCTGTACGGTCTGTGATATTTGCAATGATTTCCGTGATTGTCTACCACACAGCACGCTCTCAGATGTGTGTGGGTTGTTTCTAGGTTTTCTAGTCTGTCCCAAGGCAGCCCTTCTCCGCGTGCCGGCTCCGCCTGGCACGGCTCCTTCCACGTGGCTGAGCTCAGCTCCCTGTGCCACTCCTGGGGTCCCGGCTCTGCTTTGAGGCCCCAGAGTCCAGCTGTGCCCTCAGCACCACACAGCCTTGCAGAGACTGGAGAGCGATTGAGGGGTGCCTCCCCGCCTAGTCTGTCCACCTGCAGGCCGCACCTCGGGCACACCAGCTCCTCTAATCATCCTCCTGTTTCATCCTCGCCAAGTTCCTAACGGGGAGACTGGTGAATGTCAGCTGGGAACGGTGTGTGGAGCTCCCAGAAGAGAGAGCTGGGCAGCCCTGGCGGGATTACTCTGGCTCTGACCCAGGAGATTTGGGGGAGGAGGCAGCCTAGGGAGGTTTGAGATGGATCTCAGCATTAGGGCCGAGTAGGGAAAAGGATTAAAATCCCCAGCCCCCAGCCAGCTCCTGACAGCCTAAGAGGCTGGATTTATTTTTCTGGGCTACAGGGAGCTGGGCAATTAGGCCTCTGTCTGCCCTTGCTTCTGCCAGGGTGCACTCAGAGTGGCTCATTAGGCAGGAGAATGAAGCCAGGCTCAGCCTGGAGCACCCCGTCCTTCCCCGAGCATCCTGTGGCTTGCGTCAGCCCTTGGGGAGACGTGAGCAGAAGAGCTGGGGGCCCTTAGGAGGGATTATCCCAGCGCCCTGCAGGGGGCCCGGCCAAGGCCACAGGGTGGTGAGTGGCCACAGCCTCTTGCTGACGCCCATCACCTCCTGTCCCATACATGCTCCCTAAGCAGACACGCAAGGTGGTCACAGAGGTCATGAACAAGAGCTTATTCGTCTTCCCGGGAGCGTGGCCTGACCACGCCCAGCCCCCTCAGTGCCGTTCAGAGAGGAGGAGGTGGGGTGCGGGGGTTCCCGAAAGCCAGCAACGGTCTGGCTTTATTACAGCAATAAATCCTTAGCTCCCCGTGCTGCAACAACTTCTGCCAGCCTCGCCTCTCTCTCATGGATGCAATAATATCATCTCCCATTTTCTTATCCTCATGGCAAACCTGCAAGGTTTATAGGATAAAATGGCTCTTATCATCACCAGTTTAGAAGTGGGAGAATTGGAGCTCAGAGGGCTCCTCTCTGACCTGCTGGGTCCCTCTCCCCCAAAGCACCAGAGAAGGGAACAGCCATCCCTTTGAAAGTGTGTAGGGAGGACACGTTTTCCCCAAGTTGGAACAGTGGTCTGTCCTGTTCAGGACGTGAGACACGTTGGTATCTGTTATCTAACTGGACCCTTGGGGCGTGGGTTTGTACCTCCACCTCACCCACAGCAAGCTGAGGCCCAGAAAGGGTCTGGCCTTGTCTAAGGCCACACACTAAGTCACTGGAGGAGGCAGGGTAGAGTTCAGGCCGAAGCTCCCTTAGCCAGGAATGGCCAGGTGCGTCTGGCTGACTCCAGTCACACCCTGGAGCCCATTCCAAAGGCTGCTTCCTCCAGGGAGCCCACCTTGGTTCCTGAGTGAGATCCACTCTTCCCTGCCCCATAGCCCTGCCACAGGCCCACGTGGTATTGTTAGGACAAGAACGTGGGGAGCCAGCTGGGAAACTCACCCCCTCCTCCTCCCACTGGCAGAGCCTGACCCCACCTCCAAGGGTGGCCTGGGAGGCCCCTCGGCTGAGTCAGCACCCCTCCCTGTCAGCCACAGCCAGGGGCACTGGAATGCAGCACGCGCCCCTACTCTCCGGACCACCCAATGTTCCTTGGGGTGCTCACCCGGGAGCTCATCGCAGGTCCAGCCTCCCCACCCTCACTGGCTTCCTCACTTGCTCTTCAAGTCACCCGCTCAGTCTTCCTCCCACTCCTTGCCTGAGGTCCTCCTCTGAGCCAGGCCCTGGCTTCAGCACACTCACGGTCCAGCGGGAGAAACAGGAAGTCAGGACCCACATGGGCAGCCCAGGCCTGAGATGCTGCGGGAGCCCAGGGGAAGGGGAGAGGCAGGGAAGGAGGCCTGACTCTTTTGTCTGAAGGGGACACTTCTTAGAGGAATAGAGATCTGCGATGAGCCTTGAGAGGCAGAGACAAGAGAGAAGGCATTCCAGGCAGAAGGGACAGCGGAGCGAAGGGCAGTGCTGTGAACGGGTGAGGCAGGTTATCCCGGGATGGCTGTGTGGAGGGTGAAGGGTGACGGAGTGCTAATGGATTTCCCAGCAGCAGGTGTCTTCCTGCCATGGTGGGAGGTGCTCCCATCGAAAGAGGTAGGCAGTGGTGGGGTGGGGGGGGTGTATTTTGTCTGTGTTCCACCCGCCCCCACTGCGCTATTCCTGGACACTCCTGAGACCGCGTGGCCTCTCACACACCCCCTGGGCACAGCATGGTTTCCCGACTCCAGGAATGGCCTCATCCAGCCAGGTGGAAATCATGGGATGACGGGAGGCATCATCAAAATTCTCTTCTGCAGCCAGTCTGCTGAATGCACCGTCTAGGCGTCTCTAGAATCCCTCCCTTTGCTACTTCTTTGCAGACCCCTCCCCCTAACTGAGGCCTCAGCCTTTCTTGTCTAGCTCCCTGCCATCCCCGCCTCCACTCAAGGCCCCTCAGCGCATTCTCCGTGATTGAACCAGAGTGGTCCTTGCACAGACCGAGTCCGACTGGGCTCCCACCTCCCAGGATGGAGTGCAGGCTCCCCAGCACAGCCTCTGGCTCAGGTCCCCTTGGCCACACGCCCTCCCTCCTAACACCAGAGCTGCACTGGGCCAAATCGCTTTCAGTTCCCAAACACAAGACACTCTTGTAACATGCAGCTCCCCTGCCTTCCCCACTCTGGCATGACATGATGCGCTAACTCTCTCTGACACCAGCTCAGGCAAGCTTTCCTGCCTGCGGTGTCCCTGGGCCCCGGCAGCGATCACTCTGGGTGGTCTGGAGGTCTGTTCTGATCTGCTCCCCACCCACTTAGGAGCCCTTCAAGGGAGGGAGGAACCAGGTTTGATATACCTTTGACCCCTGGACTCAGGGCAGGTATCAGGACAGGTTTGTTGATTGAGTAAGTAACCAACACATCCCAGGCAAGACTGTTTGGTGTGGAACGGGGGAGAGGGCACGGGACTGGGGGTGCAAGCAGGCGCAGTGCAAGCCGTGCCTTCAACTCCTCGGCTTGAATAAATCACTTCCTCTTCCTGGAGCACCGTCCATAAGACAGAGGGGGTCAAAGGAAGCTTAAAACACCCTTCAAAAGGCAAACATACCATAGAAGTGCGAGAGAGTTGACTGTCTCCTTCAACGTCTCGGGCTGGAAGTTCCTCCAGGCATCTGACCTATATCCCTCTTGCTACAAAGAAGCTGGTTTTGACACTGTGCAGCCTCCCACAGATGCAGAGTCTTCAGGGCCCCCTGTGGGGATGGCCTGAGAGCTGCCTTCTGTCCTGCCCCATCCTTAATTGGCAATATTAGAGTAATGAGTCACAGACAACAACCAATTAATTATCCCCAGTTATAAAAAGCTTTTGCTTCTGCTTCCTAGCTGTCGAGTGAGCCAGCCTTCTGCTGCCAGGCTCCTCCACTTCCTCGGTGTTGGGGGGCAGGAGAGGACGTCATTTCATCCCTCTGGTACTCAGTTTCCTGTTTCCTTATTTGTCAAGTGTGTGTCCTGGGGGGAGGGGACAGTGTGAGCAGAGGGTTGGAGGAGATGGGAATGTGAGGGGCGGGGAGGGGCAGGAAGGAAGGAGGCCAACCTGGATGGAGAGCAGCGGGGCGGGGGCTCCTTCCCAGGCTCCCTGCACCCCTCTTCCCTCCCCAGGATCCCCGTCCAGTACCGCGGGGCCAGCTCTTAACCAGGGAAGCACTGAGGGTGCCTAGCCTGGCATTCAAGCCATTCCCCAACTTGTCCCAAATGCTCCCGGTCCCTGCTCTTCTCTCTGTCAGGCAACTTCCCAAGTCCTCCTCCCAAGTCCTGCCTTTCTTCTTTAAACACACTCAGACTTGGGGCTTCCTTGGTGGCTCAGTGGTTAAGAATCTGCCTGCCAATGATGGGGACACGGGTTCGATACCTGGTCCGGGAAGACCTCACGTGCTGCGGAGCAACTAAGCCCGTGCGCCACAACTACTGAGCCCACGTGCCACAACTACTGAAGCCCGCACACCTAGAGCCCATGTTCCGCAACAAGAGAAGCCACCACAACGAAGAGTAGCCCCAGCTCGCCGCAACGAGAGAAAGTCCGCGCGCAGCAACGAAGACCCAATGCCACCCCCAAAATTAATTAATTAATTTCAAATAAATGAATAAATAAACACACCCAGACTTAAAACCCGCCTGTCTTCCTGGCAGCCTCCAACTTCCTGACGCTCTTGCTGCAAATCTATCACGGATGGGGCGTCAAGCCTTGATTTCCCCATCCATAAACAGGGCATAACAATTAAATATGCCCCAACAGGGTGTTGGAACAATCAACAGGGCAATGCCTGTAAGCCATAAGCTCCCTGCATACAATAGGTGCTCAATAAACATTAACTGTTACTCTCACACTTTGTTCCCAGCCTGAGGATGAGTGCTTCTGTGACTCGCCACCTGTGTGTCACCTCACTGCACAGAAGAGGCCCAGAGGGGTTCAGCTTCACTGAAGAACTTGACCCTAGGCTTCCCTGACTTGGGAGACACAAGAGGCTCCCCCAAGAGGTCCTGAGCGGAGGCAGTGCCTGGTGGGGGCATGGGGGGTGGAGGGGTAAGGGGATGCCCAAAGGAGGAGGGGAAGGTGGGGATGAGGAAAGGCACAGGCCCAAAGCTGGGCCCGCTCCCCCTGGCCGAGGCCTCTCCAGGCCCGAGGGGCTCTCCTTTCACTCCCCAACCTGCACTCCCAGAGCTCACTCTGGGCCTCTATTTGTTCAGCAAAATTTACAGAGCAGCTTCTCTGCACCAGCCCTGACTTTGAGACACCAGATTGCTGTTGTTTTCACTGTGTCAGGCCAGGAGCCCAGCCCCCATCATGGTTCTGGCCCAGCTGTTTGGGGAGGGACTGGGGAGAGAAAAGAGAAGAGAGGAGAGCCAGGGAGAGAAGGGTGAGCCTGCGGAGGCTGGAACCCAGGAAGTGGGAGAGGAAGCGGGAGTGGAGCTGAGTTAAGGGCCGGGGTGGGCCGCCCGCTCATCCTCAGCTGCGAGGTGCGGGTTGCCTGAGGTGAGCTCAGCCCTTTCTGCAGAGGCCCTGCCACCCAGAGTTGCTGCAAAACCCTCTCTCCTCTCCCAGCCTCTCCCAGGCTGTGGCCTGCAGCCTCCGGCCATTGCCCCATACCTGGCACCTCAGGCCTTGGCATTTGCAGAGCCTATGCCGCTTAGGCCCCCAGTCAACTCAAAACTGGCCTCAACCCACCACTTCCTCTAGCCTGGGCCCTGGGCGGGCCACAGCCAAGACCCATCACTTCCTGACTTCACAGCCTGGAACTGGCTGGCCCTGGGCCCACCAAGAGGTGTGAGGTGCCCTGGGAGAGAGCCGCCTTCCTCCAGTGTCTCTTCCGACGGCCAAGGGCTTCCTGCTTGGGAGCTCAGCCATCCTTCTCCTCCCTTCCTCAGCCTCAGCAGTCTTCCCATCCCACCCCCACCGAGAGCGCTGGACACCGTGCAGGGCCAGATCCGAGCTCTGCCCCTCTCTAGCTGCGTGACCTTGTCCTGGTCACGGACGTCCTTGGCTTCTGTTTCCGCATGTGAAGCGGTGGCGATGACATCTAGCTCACGGGCTTGGGAGCAACAGGGGTGGCCACGTGTCAGTGATCAGCTCAGCGCCCGGCACACAGACAGACACCTGGGTGTCAGCGGACTGCGAGCTCCTGCCCTCCCGACACGTGGAGGCCCTGCTGACTTCCTTCCGCTGCCTCGGGGAAGAATGGAGCTCGGAGCACAGCACATAGGACGGACAGGCTGCCCTGGGCAGGTCCCTCCTCTCCCTTGCCTCAGTTGGGCATGTTGCCTCCTGTGTGCTAGAGTGGGTACACGGCAATGACTCAGGCCAGGTACCCACAGGTGGTACCTGCTTCTTACCATTTGGGGGTCATGAGAACAGGCTCCCGACTCAGTCGAGTGCTCTGTCCCTCTGTCCCTACCAGCACAGGCAGAGAGGGAGGGCAGGGAGGTGGACAAGCTTCCCCAACCTCCACATCCAGGTGTAGTCTGGTGATGCTTGGCCTCTGACCTCCGCCCCGGCCACTCCAGCCCGTGTTGGGGCTGGCTGAATTTGGAGGCTGGCCTCTTTGTTCAGACAAGCAGGAGGGAGGAGAAAGTTGTTTTCCAGGCAGCAGAGCTTTTAGATAAACACCATTTATCTCTCTCTCTGTTCCCTCCTGAAGGAATTGGGTTCCTTCAGAGAAGAAACTAGATCCAATGGCTGATGGTGCCCCAGGGACGGAAGTGTGGCGTGGGGTTTGGCTTGGGGAGCCGGACACTAAGGGAGGCTTTCTTCATCCTGCTGCCAGCCCTGGCAGGCTTGTGGCTCAGGTGATTGGGCCCTGGTGCCAGGCCATGGCCCTGCCAGCTCCCAGGCTCCAGGATGGCCTGGCCCAGCTCTTCACCCTCCCCTTGAAGAGCCACCCGTCTGCTTACCTGCCCATCAGGATCTGCCAGGAAGCTGAGAACTTCTACTCACCTTGGGGGACCCCACCCTCTTGGAGCAGCCCACACCCCACACTGTCAGAGGGGAGTCAACAAGTGGCTACACCCATGTTCCTTGCCCACCTAGTCAGGTAGATTCGGGAATTTCCATAGGCCCATTTTACAGAAGGAGAAACTGAAACCCAGAAAGGGCATTGGCCTGTCCAGAGCCACACAGCAGGGTGTCAAAGCTGAGACCCCTCCCCCAGGCCCTGGGGCTCCCTGGGTCCTTTGGCCGCATCCCAGCACAGCTCACCGGTGTGGTGTCATCGTGAGAGCGCTGGTAGCGCTTCCAGCGGCAGCCGTAGATGCCGGTGAGGCAGGAGAGGCAGAGCTGCGGCTCATAGTACTGCAGGGGCTGGTGTCTCACCATGCTCGCGCCCGCGGCCCTGGCGCCCTGCCCTCAGGCGCCCATGGAGGCCCCCGGCTGGTCCTGGGGGAGGAAACAAAGTACTGTGAGGTGGGGGAGGGGTGGGGACCTGGCCCCAGCACAGCAGGTGTCCCTGTAGTCTAGGACAGGGAGGGTCAGCCTCTGCTCAGAGCCCTGCCGTGGGTCCTTGTCTCTCTCGGAGTCAGAGGCCCATCCTTGCAAGTCCCCTAGGACAGTCCCCTGCCACCCACCCATGACCTAATCATCCAACAAAAATCCCCATACCTATTAGCAGTCACTCCCCCACTCCCACCCCCCAGCCCCAAGCAACCTAATCTACTTTCTGTCTCCACGGATTTGCCCATTCTGGACATTTCACATAAATGGAATCATATGATATATGGTCTTGTGTATCTTGCTTTTTTCACTTAATGTTTTCAAGGTTCATCCATGTTATAGCGTGAATCAGTACTGCATTTCTTATTATGACTGAAAATTATCTGATTGTATAGCTATACCATTTTATCCACTCACCAGTTGGTAGACACTTGGGTTGTTACCACTTTTTGGTTGTTATGAATAACTCTGCTATGAACAAGTTTTTGTGGGAATGTATATTTTCATTTCTCTTGAGTAATACTTTGGGATGGGATTGCTGGGTCATACGGTAACTCTATGTTTAACTTTTTGAAGAACTGCCAAAAGCTGTCTTCCAAAGCTGTTGTACAATCTTACTTTCTCCAAGTGTTATCATGATCATCCCCATTTTACAGATGAGAATTCTGAAGCACAGAAATGTTTAGCCATTTGTCAAAGGTCACACAGCAGAGCCTGGCAGTCTGGCTCCTTGTTCTAACCCAGGGGTTGGCAAACTATAACTCACAGCCAAATCCAACCAGCCACATATTTTGTGTGTGTGTGTGTGTGTGTACACATTTAGTTTTATTGTGACAAAGCAACTTGTATAATTTTAAGGTTTAAAACTGAGCATCATCTTCCCTTAGCAGTGAAACAAAAATTTAAAAATAAACAGGAACAAAATTACAATAGAGAATGTCAATTGCAAATAAGATCCTACAGGTTCTGCTGCTTCTCCCATCGAGTGGCAGGGCTCAAGTCATCATTAGGAGAGAATTTTATTTTAAAAGTGTCCTCTTAAACTGCAAGGATGTCCGTTAAACATCACAATTAAACATGCCAAAGGAGAAGCCATGTTGTCAAAATGCCCACTTAAC
>NW_020837994.1:2568253-2670847 GCF_003676395.1 Aethalodelphis obliquidens
TGATCAGTAAACCAGGTGAAGAAGCTTTCTGGTTCCTCATGCTGTCTCTTCCTGCTGGCTTTATTCTACGTTTGACTTGAACATTTTGTCAAATCCTTTCCGGATTTCCTTTTGATTTCAGTGGACTTTGAAGGTGGATCACCACTCTCATTCAGATGAAATTCTTTGGAGAGAACTTTATTTTCGAAGGGTTTTCATCAAAATAAAAATCTATTCTGTAACCTGATTTAATATCTTCAAATTCTGTCACTTCGACTCTCGTCAAATAATGCAGCACCTCTGCAAATAACGCAGTACTCCCCAAGGAGTACAGACACTTGTGGACGGTTAACAAATGCTGTTACCCCAAAATCTGGGATTTTGGCAATCAGTTCCGACCTCTACTGAAAAAATGGTGGGCGGAGTTTGTTATATTCTGTTCTACTTTCACAATCTCCTCCCTGGCTTGTTCGTTAAGTCCGTCTGTTTCATTTTCCGCTTCATCAATATATTCAATTGCTTCTTGCTGTTCTTTTTCTTCCTTCGGCAAGTTCAGAGAAGCAGACGTTTCCTCTGGCCTGGAGGCAGGAGTCAGTCTCGGTTTCTTTGGTTTCTTTGCTTGGGGTAGAAGTGAAGACTTGTGTTTGGGGGCCATGCTGGGAGAAAAGCCAAGAATCCACCCAAGGGAAGAAGCTCGTACCAGGAGCTCTGAGAACTCCAGACACGTGTTTTTATACAGCCCACAAGAGAAGAATGGTTTTTACATTTCTTAAGTAGTTGGGGGAAAAAACCAAAACAAAAATATGTTTTGATCCGTGAAAATTATACGTGAGTCAAACTTCAGAGTCTGTAAATAAAGGTTTATTGGACGCAGGCCCACTCACTCATTTATGTATTGTCTATGGCTGCTTTAAGGATAACTGCAGAGTTATGACAGAGACCATATGGCTCAGAAAGCCTAAAATACTTACTGCCCAGCCCTTTATAGGGAAGGTCTACTGACCCTGCAACCACGGGGCCACCATGGCCCCTGAACCGGTATTGTAAGTACAGCACATGGTTGAGAAGGGAAAGGGTGCTGTGGGCACTTAACAGGTGCAGGGAGGGTCTGGGCATGCTTCCCAGAGGCAGTGCTGAGCTGAGGCCTGTAGGATGAGCTCCCGTCTCTAACGCCCCAGAGGCCACGCCATAGGGGCACCGGGCTTCAGGCCCACCAGCTACTTCCACGTCTGGGCCTTGCTCAGGGCCTCTGCCTAACACCCCCTATCTCCCCCCACTCTCCAAGCGCTAACCTCAGCACAGGGATTACAGCCTCCTGTCCGAGTGCGGAGGCGCGTTAGGAGCTTGCTGGGCACACTGACCGACCTGGAGCCTCCTAGTTGCTGGGAATCGTCTGGTGCAGCCTCTGTGCCCGTGGCTCCCTGCGGAGGCATGTGGACATGGTGCAGCTGCTGGGGGCTCTCGGAGCCGTGTGGAGCCCAGGGCTTGGGGGACGGTATAGGACGGCGATGCTGCTGCAGTCAGCTTAGCACCCATGGGGTTGGGGAGGTCAGGAGTGGGGTCAGCACGTAGGGGATCCTCTCAGCTTTACTCCTCTCTAGGAGGAGTGTGTGGGGAATTCCCTGCTGGTCCAGTGGTTAGGACTTGGCGCTTTCACGGCCAAGGGCTTGGGTTTGATCGCTAAGCTGGGAACTAAGATTCCACAAGCTGAACAGTGTGGCCAAAAAAAAAAAAAAAAAATGGAAGGAGTGTGTGCTCACATATGTACTCCCACATTCACAGCCTTCCAGAGGAGGTAGAAGGCCAGAGTCCACAGCCAGGGACCACGTCTCACCCTGTGAACCCCCAGATGAGGGTCTCTGCTGTCAGGTGGGCCACAACACCTGCCCCTACTTCCCCCAGAAGGGAGGAAGCAGCTAATATGTAGAAAGGGCCCTCGATTCACCCTGCCTTGGCCAATGACTTGCCCTGTAGCCAGAGCCGCTCAGGGCTCTTCCCTGAGCCTTGGTTTCAGCTTTTGTCTTGACTTCCAAAAAAGGTCAGATGACTGGGGGTTGGGGGAGGGGCAGCGGTGCCAGGAGGGCACATGGCTGCAGTGACTGAGGCACGGCAGGTGGGCATTCTGCAGGCAGGGGCCCTGCCCTCCCATTCCTTTCCCAGGACCCCCCCCCCCCCCCCGCCTCTGGGACTGATTCCCATGTGTCCTCTGTTCCCCCACCCCCCATGAATGAGCATTACAACCCACCCAGGAATGGAATTTCCATTTCAAATCTGGAAAAGAGGGAAGTAGAGCTGCCTGCACCAGGCCTCCAGCCGGGGACTCAGCTGACTGTGGCTCTTGGAACTATTTCCCTCCCCCCACATCCCCACCATGAATTTTCACACTATTCAGAACTACAGGGGCATCTTTGAGAGGCAAACCTCTTTTCTTTCCTCTGCATGTTCTCCTGGGGCCATCAAGATAGCCAGCGGCTCCTTGCTGTCTCCAGGGGGGTCACCCAGACCCATCATGGGCACAGTGACCGCCTCATCACCCCCAGCCTGCCTCTAACATCCCTCAAGACCCTTTTCTCAGCACACCCTTGGCCACTGCCAGGGCAGTGGCCCAGTCTCACCTCTCCCCTGGATGGGGAATCCCTGCGGTGGGCCTTGCCCTGCCAATCCAAGGTCTCACCTGCAGTCAGAGTGAGTTTTTAGCAGACAAATGACCAGGATCTGGCTCCTCGGGCCTCAGCACTCCAGAACCTGCTGCCCCTTCATCTGGCTAACACCTCCTGACCCTTCGAGTCTCCGCTCAGATGTTACCTCCTCTGGGGAGCCTCCCCTGAGCCCCAGGTTTGGTTAGAGGGCTCCCGGCATCCCTCCTTCTTCCTGGGCAGCCTGTGGGAGCACCACTGACATGCCTGCTCCCCCAGGGGATAGCCTGAGTTATTCCGACTTCCCCAGTGGCCAGCACGGGGTAGCAAGGGGAGGCAGCCCTGGGGGTGTCCTGGACCACACTTCCGAGAAGGCTCGGAAGTTCCTGCTGCCCAGACCCTGAGCGGTCAGGACAAGCCCCCAGAGACCAGATTCTCCCCAGCTGCCCCGCTCCTGCCAGGGCTAATGGCATCATTGCATCAGTTAACTTCTCCAAGCCACCTCCCAGAGCTGCTGATATCAGCCAGGTTCCAAAGAAATCCTCAGCCTGGAGCCCCTGCTGGCTCTGGGACAAGAGAAAGCCCTCACCTCTTAGCCTGATGTTTGAGGGCCCCCCTCAGCCCAAAGTCTCGTTTTCTGTCTGAATTCCTGGTCCCTCCCCCGAACTTCCACAGCCTCCTGTTTGCACAGGGAAGGGGCTTCAGGAGGGAGTCAGGAGGGAGACGGAGTGCGGGTCTGCTACGGAGTGGGCGAAGGATGCAGGGGGTGGGCATACACCTCCAGGGGCCTGGCCCATCCTTACACCCTGGGAACGCACCTCACCCACTTCCCGGCTCCTCGTCCCTCCCCTGACTGGCAGAGTGCCCGGCCCTCACTGCCCCCAGACCCCGCTGCCTCAGGCCCCAGGCCTGCTCTCTTTCTTGAGAGTGGAAAGAGTCTCAGGCCAGGTGTCAGTGCCTGGATCGCAGCCTGGTCTCCTTCAACTGACTTGCTGTGTGTGACCTTGGAGACTTATTTTACCTCTCTGAGGAACGGGCACGAGATGGAAAGACACAAAAGGACCCAAGGCTGCAATCAAAAGGAATAAAATACTGACACGTGCTACACCGTGAATGACTCCCGAAAACATCATGCTAAGTGAAGGAAGCTAGTGACAGAAGGTGGTGTGGGAGCTTGTGGGGCAGCATGCCGAGCGCCGCACCTGTGTCAGCTCCCGATGAGAGCTGTCCAACGTAGAGTTTGACAGTCTTCTTTTACAGGTCAGAAATATGGGCCCCAGGTGGATGGAGGAACAAACTGGGGTCCATCCAGACAATGGAATATTACTCAGCCGTAAAAAGAAATGAGCTATCAAGCCATAAAAATACACGAAGGGACCTCAAAAGCATATTGCTAAGTGACAGAAGCCAATGGGAAAAGGCTGCACACTGTATGATTTCACCATATGACATTCCGGAAAAGGTAAAACGTAAAAAGATCAGCGGTGGCCAGGGGCTGGAGGTGGGGAGCACAGGGGATTTTTCGGGCAGTGGAACTATTCGGTATGATACTGTAATGATGGATACGTGTCATTATACATTTGTCAAGCCCCACAGAATATATAACACAAAGACTGAACCCTAATGTAGACTATGGACTTCAGTTAATAATATTGTAGCAACACTGGCTCATCAATTATAGCAAGCGTACCCCCCTAAGATAAGACGTTATAATAGGCAAAACCATGGGGTAGGGGAAGGAGAGTATGTAGGAACTCTGTATTTTCCGATCAATTTTTCTAAAACTGTCACCAAAAAAATCATCTATTAATTAAATACATAGGTATTTAATTTAAATATCTATATCAATTGATCAATAGATAGCTGGATCAATAGATCTAGGCCTGAGAGATGACACGATTCACCCGAGGCCAGACAGCTAACCATGGAGAAGAGAGGATTTGAAACCAGGGCTGCCTTAAAGCCTAGTCTTTCCATGGCACCAGCCCTAGACGGAGGGTCTGTCTGCTGCCCACGTTTCTACCACCTTCCGTGTCCATGACAGCTGTAGCATGTGTCACTGAAAACTGCACCGCAAAGGGCCAAGTTCAATATTTTGGTTGGCAGCAGGGGCATGGAGTGTGACCAAGAACTCTGGGCAGGAAAAAGGACCCCCCCACATACAGTGGGTGCAGGGCTGGGGGAGACGGAGACCTGACCTCCTCCGGCAGCCTTCCCGGGGCCCAGGGAACAGGGCAGGGTGCACATGTGGAGGTGGAACCACGCCCTCTCCCTTCCCCCCCCCCCCCGGGCCCATCTCCTTGGCCATGGCCGCCCTCACTGGGACTCAACCCTAGCCCAGACTCGGGGCTGGTGGGCTGAGGCTGAGCTCAGTCACCAGCAGGCTGGGTGACCTCCACAAGCCTCTGGTCTCAGCTTTCCCGTCTGTATCATGGGATGGTGTGAACAACAGCGGATGACCTCCAAGGGCCTTTTCGGCGCTCAGCTTCTAAAAACCCTTTATCCACCTGCTCTCTCCCCATCCTCAGGAGATAAGCAGAGGTGGGGTTGCTCAAGGAGGATGGAAGGACAAATCCCACAGTCGTTGCCTGGTCTGGCGGGGAAGAGCCCCCTCCATTCCCAGGACCAATGGCTGGAAGTCAGGAGCCCGCCGCCCACTGGAGCAGTCAAGACGAGGTTGAAAGCTGCAGGAAGGCCTGCGACGAGGTTAGAGGCCTGGTCATCCTGAACCCCAGGCCAGGGCTCTGCCCCTGTCCAGGTATCTCTACCATCTTTGACAGGGACCAAGGTATAGGTAGTCACAGCCTGGATAACTCACAATGACCCCAAACTTGACTTAGAGTGAAACCCAAGGAGTAAAAGGCACAGGGCTGTGGGGACTCCTTCCCACAGTGCTCAGGAAACATGGCCCTGGAGCCAGACCAGGGCCTCCCGGTGGTCCTTCCTCACTGCATGCCCATCCCCTGTTCCCAATGCAGGTGTGCCTGTGAAACCACCTTAGCTCTGGGATCCTCTGACCGCCTTGAGGCCTGGAAAACTCCTGCTCATCTCAGCGCAGCAGCTCCTCCTCCAGGAACTCAGCCCTGCCTGGGTCAGGGTCTCTTCTGGACCCAAAACTCCTGTGCTTCCTCTAGCCACACTGCAGGGCGGCTTCCTGGAGAGGGTGGATGTCAACAGAACTCAGAAATAAGGGAGGATTTGTAACACAAGGGGGGAAAGAAGGGGGCTCTAGGTAAGGGGACAGCACAGGGAAAGCGTGGTGCAGGGAGGGTGAGCAGGGCCTCTCCCAGGGCTGAGGGCTCCAGCAGCAAGTTAAGTCCCGGGTGGGTTCCATCTGGGTGTGATGGGGGTGTCTACTCCAACAGTAGCCTCCCAGCCCTCTGGGGACCTCCCAGCAGGGCACCCCTGGGGCAGCTTGCCAGCTGGGCTGTTTCTCCAAATAATCGACCAAACCCAAATCCACAAAACAAATCCCTGGCCCCAGAGCTGGGGCTGGAGATGCGGGGACAGAGCTGATTCTGGGACCTCCCACTCCCAGACCATCCGATCCCACGTCCCACCCTACTGCTCTCCAGCACAGCCTCCTATGCTTAGCTTTTGAGGAACGCTCAAAGAGTCACTACATTTCCCGCTCATCAGATGGCTTAAGCTGAGAGATGTGGGCTGCTACATCTCACCGTGTGGCCCTGAGCGAGGCACTCCGCTTCTCTGGGCCTCAGAGAAAGCCCTAGATTCTAATGAAATCAGCAGAGAAGACAGGCAGATGTAGGGAGGAAGGAAGTCTGTCACTGAGGCAGCTGCCGGTGGGGAGAGGCTGGGGGAGGAGGTGCCGGGAAGGAGGCCTGGTGGGCCGGTGGCCCCGTCATGGCCGCTCATTCTTTGGGGGAAAAGCTACTCAGTGGCTTGGGCTGGGGCTCTACAGGAGCTGTCAAAGAATCAATCATGCCATAATCAGGGTCATTGTTAATCTCTTTCCACCGTGGTGCCAGGGCCTCCTGTTTACCCAACACTTCTGTCCCAGAAGACTTCTCATTGCTCTTCCTCTGGGGAAACTCCCAGCAGGCTTGCTTCACCCCGGTCGCGGGTCCCCTTCTGTCCCTCCGGGCTGCCCTCCTGTAGGAAGGGCCACAGGATTGATTGTAGCCCTTGATTGTAGCCTCCTGTAGGAAGGGGTACAGGATTGATTCTTCCTGCTTCTCCTTCGGGAAGGGCTGGCTTCCTCGGAACCGTGGCCTCTGGTATGATCTGTTCCATACCCGATCTACTCATTCAGTGTATGTTTAAGACGCCTCTGCTGTGTGCCAGGCACTGCTGGGACCTGAGAGAGATTCACCGAGAATCCGACGTGGCCCTTCCTTTCAAGGAGACAGTCTCATCGCAGCAACAGCAGCTACAATTACAGCCACACTCACAGCACTCTGCAGTGTACAAGGAGCCTCCACACACATCGTCTCACTGAAGCATGGCCCCGACTCCACGGGTAAGTACCGGATCCCCATTTTATGGACGAGGAGGTTGAGGCTGGTGGAGGGCAGGACACGTTTGCTGCGCTGCACCCTTGGTTAAGGCCCTTGGGGGACAGACCTGCATGTTTGGGGCCATAGGCTGAATGGGGATCAGGCTCAGGACCCTGCCCAGGGCCCTTGGGTTCTCTTGGCACAGAGAGGACCTCTCTTTGGATCTCTCTTTCCCCAGGTCAGGGCTATGAGCTTGGGCTCAGCGTTCACCAGGAACAGCCTTCACACTCTCTAAACCAGAGTCTTAGAATCCCCTCCCCCAGGGCTCTCATAATCATGGAATCCTGGCACAATCTGACAGGGATCTTAGAACTAACCCTGGATTCCAGAATATGAAAGTCATCAAGTGTCAGCACCAGGAAAGACCTGGAGCTATTCCATCCAGCCTCCCCTCCCTGCAGAAATCCTCTGCACAGCCTCTAGTGGTGGGTCCCCGGCACAGTGGCCCCTCCCTCCCTGGAGGGCCGAGCGGTTCCCTCTTTAAATGGGTACAGAAGGAAGGCCCTCCTAAGAGGAGGGGCCTGCCCCCAGCCCCCCCTCCGCCCACCAGCACTGACAGGTCCTCCCTGCAGTGAGCAAAGGGCCAGGCCAGGGGCCTGGTCAGGGGAGAGACTTTCACCATCCTCTCACCCTTGGTGGACGCCCCAGCCCCTCCCAGGCACAGGAACCAGGCTGGCTTTTTCCGCTGCCTCTCCCTGGGTCTCTGGAAGGAGGGGGCCCTGAAGAGGAGGAGGAGAGGAGGAAGCTGAGTCCGGCAGAGACATGCACTGAGCAGACTCCTCTCCGCCCAGTTTTTAGCCCCTGAGGGAACGGAGAGCAATGATTTACGTTATTTATTTATGTAAAACAGCAGTTATTAGACAAACAGGCTTCCCAGGCAGGCCCTGGGGATGGGAGGAGAAGCAGGTCTTGCCATTTTAGGAATCTCTCTCTGCTTCCTTCTCCTCACACCTACCTGTCTAGCCTCACCTGCCCCTGGCCCTCCTCACGTGGCTGTGCTCCGAGCACATGGCACCTCCCAACCTCCCCCCTCCCCCGTACCTTTGCTCATGCTGGGCCCTCTGCCACGAGAGCCCTCACTCTACCCCCCCAATCCAAATCCCAACCATCTTAACAAATGCACCCTGGACAAAGCTTGGTCTGATCCCCCCGCAGAAGCCCACTGCTTCTTCCCTTTGTTCTCGAATCACCAGGCAGAGCTCTTGAGACATGATCATAGGCCTCTGTGCACAGTAATTATCTGCTTCTGTGGCTGCCTTGCCCACCAGGCTGAGAGCTTCCCCAGGTGGAGACTTCTGATCCATTTGGCCCAGCTTTTCTGAAGAGCCACAGTATCTGCGACCCTGCAGGTGATAGGGACACGCGATACCCCAGGCCCCGTCCCTGCTAGAGGAATCACTGGACGGGGGACCTGTGTTCCTGCACTGGGCCAGCACCAAGGAGGCACGCGTTTATATGTCAGTCAGAAAAGCTGGTTAAATGTGCAAAGGAAGGAAAGAAAGAACCCATCAGAGCCTCTTAAACCACCCAATTGCAGGGCCACTTCGGAGCCTGTTCCCAATTCTGCCTCTGAATGATTATTAGCCTTTTCCCTATTTACAGGAAAAATTAAATTACTAAAAAAGCTCTCAAGTATTTTCTCCCACGATTTTTTGAAACCTCTGCTATCTGTTCCAGGTCTAGTACAAGATGACCTCAGATGTAGCACAGAATACTGACTTTCTCACTGCCACTTGCATCTCTCTTCATCACAGTGCTCTGTGACGAGCAGCAGCCCTGCCACTCAGGCAAGTCTGAGAACCTGGGGCCTAAGCTTCTCTTCCCCTCTTTCAGATTTCCAGGTTTCCTTTCTAAAAACCAACCTTGCCTGAATGCTGAGGAAGAAAGTCCCAGGGGTTGGCTGGTCCAGTAAACCTTGAAGGTTCATGCTCAGTCCATGATTCAAGGCCTCTAATTCCACCATTTACCATTCATTCCTTTGGCTGAAGCATCACTCACTCTGGGATTCTCTCTTAAAATACAAATCTCCCCTGGAAATGGGAGCCCATTAAACCTCCAAACTGAAGTTCAAGGAAACTTAGTTTAACGCCTGGCTCTAGAGAGGCAGTAAATCATAGGGGTTAGGAATGTGAACCCAGAGCCAGCCTGCCAAGTTTGAAACCTAGTTCTACCACTTACTAACTGAGCAGGTTCCTTAATGCCTCTAGACCTCAGTCTCCTCATCTATAAAGTGGGGATAATAATAGCACCAACCTCATGGGCTGTTGTGAGGATTGAATGATCTAATATGTGTGAGGTGCTTTAGATAAGTACCTAGTCCACTAGAGAAAGCAAGAGACAACTCTACTCAGAGTTTCTGTTTTTGTTTTTTCTTGCTTGTAAAATGGAAAAATAATCCTTGTTTCCTCTGCCTTTTCCCATGAACTGTAGAGTGCAGCTCCCGTGAGAGAGCGAACATCTTTCTAGAACCCAGTGGGCTGCTCTCTGCAGCTTCCCTCTAACTCCTTTCCCCCCACCTCCTTCCTTGCTTTTTCCTTTACCTGGAAGAAGGCACCAGTGGCTGTGAGCTGGGCTCCTGGGGGGTCCTGTCCACAGAGGTGGTGATGTCACTTCAGTGGGAGAGCTGAGGGGACAAACCCAGTCAGATTACACATCAGTCCATCCTGCCTTCTCCCCTCCCACCCGGCCCTTAGTAAGCCCCCGCCCTGTGCCCACCCCACGCTTGGTATGGGGACCAGGGATGGGTCACATCTAGTCCCTGCCCTCGGGAAGCCGCCAGGCCGGTGGGAGAGCCAAGGAGACGTACGTGATCCAGTCGTGTGCTATGAGACCCCACACAAGCACCTCCACATGTGCCACCCCCAAACCAGCCCCAAACCCAAACCCAGTACAACCCGCTGTCTGAACCACTCCTGCCCCCCCAGGGCCCACAGAAACATGATCCAAGGCCCAGCCACCCTGGGGTGAAACCTGGGGCTATGCCTGCCTCCTGGGAGGCAGAGGCCCGTTCCTGTTGCCCAGGGACCTCCTTCTTTGGAGGCAGACGCCAGACCAGCTGTTCTAAAGCAACCGCTGAGGGAGGGCTGGGTGGGCTGGAGGAGGGACCTGGGGCACCGCAATTATGTGGCTGACTTCTGACTCATGCCCCGCCTCCCCCATCACCAGCTCCTACAGCTGGCAGGGCAGCCCTCCTGCCCAGGAACTGGGAGGAGAGATGGTCCTGACAGGCCTTGGGGAGAGGGGAGAAAGGGGAGAGGGAAGGCGGTGCTGGGTCAGCGCTGCAGGCAGCGGAGGATGTCGCCACATTGCCCACTAGGGGACACTGAGGCTGGCAGGGCCTATGTCACCCAGAGAGTCAGAGTCAGAGCCAGGGTGGGACCCAGGGCAGGGGTGGCTCAGGCCTGGTGTCCAGCCCAATCCCATTCCGACATAAGAACGTTCTCCAATCTGATCGGGCCCTGGAGCCTCATACCAGCAAGAAATACAAACAAGACTCAGCCTTGGCTGGGAGGGGGATAGAGGTGGACTCACAGAAGCTTGGAAATGACATCCAGCTACTGAGAGATGGACTCCTGGGGCACCCCCAGCCCTGCCTCCCTCCACTTCCAGTCCCCAGGTTTCTCACAGAGCCCTGAATGCACTGCACTTTACAGTTTATAAAACACTTATTTTCTTCATCTCCCACAACGATCCTAAGGCCTAAGTGACAGAGGGAATAGAAATAGAGCAGGGCTAAGTGTCCATCATCGGATGAATGGGTAAAGAAGATGTGGCACATATATACAATGCAATGTTATTCAGCCATAAAAGGAAACGAAATTGAGCTATTTGTAATGAGGTGGATGGACCTAGAGTCTGTCATACAGAGTGAGGTAAGTCAGAAAGAGAAAGACAAATACCGTATGCTAACACATATATATGGAATTTAAGAAAAAAAAAAAGTCATGAAGAACCTAGGGGTAAGACAGGAATAAAGACACAGACCTACTAGAGAATGGACTTGAGGATATGGGGAGGGGGAAGGGTAAGCTGTGACAAAGTGAGAGAGAGGCATGGACATATATACACTACCAAACGTAAGGTAGATAGCTAGTGGGAAGCAGCCGCATAGCACAGGGAGATCAGCTCGGTGCTTTGTGACCCCCTGGAGGGGTGGGAGGGAGGGAGATGCAAGAGGGAGGAGATATAGGAACATATGTGTATGTATGACTGATTCACTTTGTTGTAAAGCAGAAACTAACACACCATTGTAAAGCAATTATACTCCAATAAAGATGTAAAAAATAAATAAATAGAGCAGGGCTTCTCAAACAAATCACCTAGAGATCTTGTTAAAAGGCAGTCCAACTCAGTAGGTCTAGGCTGGGGTCTGAGACTCTACATTTTTTTACAAGCTCCTGGGTAATACCTTGCTGCAGGTCCAGGGACCACTGTTTGAGTAGCAAGAACATAGTTGTTAATGGCATGGACACTGGGGTCAAACTGCCTAAGTTAGGATCTGGGCTCTTACTGTGTGACCTTGGGCAAGTTACTTAACCTCTCTGTGCCCCAATCTCCTTATGTATAAAACAATAATCATAATAATAAAACCTACCCCATAGGGTTGATGTGAGAATTAAATTATGTAAAATGCTTAAAGTGATGATGATTATTTCAAATTTTTTAATGGAGTCTCTGAGAGATGGACACATTCAGCAAGGTGGCAGAGCCAGAATTCAAACACAAATCTCTTAATGGAAATCCTGTAATAATAACTTGCCACATGTCACAGTCAGCAAGCCCTCCGCCATTAGACAGACATGGATACTGAAGCCCGGAGAGCGGCTGGGAACTGACAAGGTCACCAGAAAGTTGATGTCGGAAATTCAAGTCCATGACCCCCAGCCTACTGCTCTTTCCATCACACCTCACTGCCCTGCAAGGAAGAAAAAGCATCACAAGTTCCCCCTGAGGGGGACCCAGCTCTGCTGTCGGCCCCCACCTGGGCAGCAGCTACCCTGGAAACCAGATGTGTGTGGGAGTGGCTGGATGTGGACGCTGCCCTCATGCCCCCCGTGGCCCCAATTCCCCTGCACTCTCAGAGCCCTGCCTGCCAGGCTGGGCGAGAACAGTCTAGCATCCTCCTTCCATGGCCCAGCTCTTACATCCAGTCTGTGGCACTGCTCCGTCTCAGGATCACCCAGCCTGGGTACCAGGCAGGGCGGGATGCGGCCGGGGCCCATCTCTATCCCCACCTTGGCTTCCCAGGATGGGGCCAGTGGGAGCTTATGAGTCACTTGAAGGAAGTGCTTGGCCCCAAACAGGAAGTGGCTCTTCAGGCAGAACCCCTGACCCCCACCCCCAGGAGCTCCCCAGGGCAGGTGCCTCGGTGACAGAGTCTGGTGAAGGAAGGGAAGCTGATTGGGACCTAGCGACACATATTCAGATATTACCTGAAACTCAAAAGCCACACCCATCGTCTGCATTGTGAAACCCGGCCAGAGGGCTTCTCTGCTGTGTGATCTTAGGTACATCAGTGCCCCTCTCTGAGCCTCAATTCCCTCGTCTGTAGGATCACGGGGCTGCACTACAAGACTGCTATAGCCTGGCATTCCACGATGAAATAAAGCATTGGAGGATGTGAATATACGTTTTAAATAAATGAACAAAAGCATATGTGAAAGAGATGAATGAGTGTATGCCGATACCTAGATTTAAGCTCCAGCTCTAGCGTAAGCACCGTTATTTCTCTCTCGTTAGCTGCAGGATAGACATCTATCTCATGGGCAAGAAGACATCCCCTGAAACACCCTGAGGTGCAGGGAAGAAGGGCTACTGCCCTGAGCCCCACACATCACAAACACACACTCACAAATAAATACATTACAGAACATACAGGAGCTTCTGTCACACAACAACCATGGAACCCACAAGCCTAATCCGCTCCCCTAACACTGCTCAGGCCTCTAAGAAACTCTTCATTTCTTGGGTTTGAAGAACAAAAGGTGATTGTGCCCAGATGAAGGTCTGAGGGTTGCACAGTGGCTGACAGGGGCAAGGGTGGGAAAGGGAGGGAAACAGGATGCTACTTGGGGGGGACGGGAGGGATGGAGGAAGGGCACTAAGTGGCAAGAATGTTCTGCGGGGCAGACAAATTAAACTTGTCAAATCCTTTCAGAGAGCAACAACTTCTTACATAACAAAGTATCCGCTTCCCAGTAATGCTGAGCATCGTTTTTTTTTTTTTTTTTGGCTTTTCTCCCTGTTCCAATCTGTGGTTCTAAAAGTACTCATGAATTAGTGTGGTATTCACAATAAATGCACACAGCAGCTGAGGAACATCTTACAGTATTTAACAATTCATATTACTTGGATTAATGTAACATGAAATGAGATACTAATTCTTTTTTTTTTTTTTTTTTTGCGGTACGTGGGCCTCTCACTGTTGCGGCCTCTCCCATTGCGGAGCACAGGCTCCGGACACGCAGGCTCAGTGGCCATGGCTCACGGGCCCAGCCGCTCTGCGGCATGTGGGATCTTCCCAGACCGGGGCACGAACCCATGTCCCCTGCAATGGCAGGCGGACTCTCAACCACTGCGCCACCAGGGAAGCCCTTTTTTTTTTTTTAATTTTATTTATTTTTTGGCTACATTGGGTCTTAGTTGCTGTGCATGGGCTTTCTCTAGTTGTGGCGACCGGGTCTACTCTTTGCTGCGGTGCCTGGGCTTCTCATTGCGGTGGCTTCTCTTGTTGTGGAGCACGGGCTCTAGGCGTGCGGGCTTCAGTAGTTGTGGCACGCAGGCTCAGTAGCTGTGGCTCGTGGGCTCTAGAGCACAGGCTCAGTAGTTGCGGTGCACAGGCTTAGCTGCTCTGTGGCATGTGGGATCTTCCCAGACCAGGGCTCAAACCCATGTCCCCTGCATTGGCAGGCGGATTCTTAACCACTGCACCACCAGGGAAGTCCCATGAAATGTGGTACTAATTCTTTACACTCGCAACTAGATGGACATTAATCACAACTATGAATAGTTTAATTTTTATAAAATCTTTAAAAATTTGAATTACTATATCATGTCTATTTAAATAATTGTATTTTAAAATGGGATATTCATTAATTATGATGTCTATAGTTTTAATTTCCTAGATAATTTCAAGGAATAAAAACAACTTTTGAAAATATAAATTTTCCTCTCTTTACATTCAATTTATATTTTTGATGGAAATATATTCAAATTCTATACACTCTAAATACAACTGCATTTTATTTTTGATCCTTTAGATTATTACCATCCATACACAATTTCCAAATGATGTGAAAAATCTTGATTATAACAATTATAGTCATCTTGCTAAAATGAAGACAATAAAATATATTTTATGAAATATGTCTTATTACTCATCCAAATGCCACCAGCCCACCAACAAAACACCCAGATGTGTAATAATAATTAAATTGTCTTCCTTGATATTTTGTCCCTTTCAGTTACATAAAACCATAACTTTACAAGGTGGGAAAATGAAACTATCTTATTTAGTAGTTTCTTGGTTTGTTTTGTAACCTTCCAATATCTGACAAACATATACTCCATGCCTCTGTTTGTATTTTTGTCCTGGGCCCTGCAAATTTTGGGCCATGCCTGTCTGCCGACTCCCTGCCCACCAGCTCCCTTTGGTGGGGCCCAGGCCACCCGTGCAGGTCGCCTCTCCTCGCTGAGGATCAGCTGGGTGTCGAGCCAGCCCTGTCCTCCTGAGTCTGCCTTTTAGAAAGTGCTCCTCACGTGAAAAGTCCTCATGCTTAGATGAGGGACTTATTTCCAGAGCTGATGCGAATACCCTTCAAGGGCAGTGGCCATGACTTGACTGCCAGATTCTTCCACAGACCTGGTGTTCCTTGAAGTCCCTTACATTCCAGCACCATCCGCAAAGGGACCCGGATGGGAGGGCCCAGCAGCCTCTGGTCCACCGGGCTGGTAGCCCCCATTGGCTCAGACTGAGCAAATGGTCCATGGCCCCCACAACTGGTTTTCTCCTCCTCTGCACCCTCACTCTGTCCACCTCTACCCATGACCCCCTCCTGCCCCCTTACCCTGGGCCTACCGGTCACAGCGACCCCCTTTGGGCTAAAGCCACCAGAATGCACCCTCAGCCCCATGACATCTGGGCTGACAAATCTCCACATTCTGGACTTCCCTGGTGGCACAGTGGTTAAGAATCTGCCTGCCAGTGCAGGGGACACGGGTTCAAGCCCTGGTCCGGGAAGATCCCACGTGCCGCGGAGCAACTAAGCCCGTGCGCCACTACCACAGAGCCTGCGCTCTAGAGCCCACGAGCCACAACTGCTGAGCCCATGCGACGTAACTGTTGAGTCCACACGCTGCAACTACTGAAGCCCACACACAACGAAGAGTAGCCCCCGCTCACCGCAACTAGAGGAAGCCCGCGCACAGCAACGAAGACCCAAAGCAGCCAATAATAAACAAATAAATTTATATATTAAAAAAAAACTCCACATTCCCTGCCTGCCACCTTCCCAGCCTCTTTCACAAACAGCTTCCAGAACCTGGGTTCTGGAAGGGGGCAGGGTAGTGGTGTTGGAGACTGAGAGCCGGGAGACCTGGGTTCTGGGTGTGGCCTGGCCACTGAAAGGCAGGTCGGTGTCACCTCTAGGGTCAGGGTCTTTACTTGTCAGACGGGGATACTGCAGCCAGCCCAGAATGCCTCATGGGATGAACAGGATAACCCAGTGAGCAGGACCTGATGGGGCTTTGGAAACTGTAAAGTACTGAACCATGGGATGGAGGCTCACCTCATCTCTTGTGTTTCCTACTCGGCCTGGCCCACGTGGAGTCCATCTACTAAGACACTGTCCACCATTTAAGGAGGGCTGGCCACAGCCTTGTACGAGGCTGACATTCCCTGTCTGTCTTCTCACTTACTCCTCTTAGCCTCCCACTACAGTACATTCTACGGATGCCAAAGCGCAGGCTCCAGGGAGTTTGGGTCCCATGCTCAAGAGCACAGCTGAGCAAGTGGCAGAGCCAGGATTCATACTTTGTCTGACTCCCAAGCCAGGCTAGACAACATAAATCCAATCACCAACACACATTTCCTGAGCTCTCCGGTGTGCCAGGGGAGGCCTGAGGCTGCGTGGACAGACCTGCTGGAGGAGCCCACAGTCTACGGTACAGACAGACACGCGGAGAGGGCATGTGAACAAAGGAGGCATCCTGCCTGGGGAAGGGTGCAGGAGGGCCTTGGTGGTAGATCAAAGCCTAGCCCAGGCAGCAACAGATACCCAGGAGTGAGCAAACTTGCTTCCCCTGCACCCACCACCTGGCCAGCCCCTCATGCCTGCTCCTGGGTGGAGCGGGGCCCTAGACATTTCAGACCACCTCCTCCTCTGGGGCCCCTACCTCACGTCCACCTTCACCCCTAGGGTCTGCAGATTCCCCAGGCTTCAGGACAGGGTGCAGCCTTGCAGCAGACTAGACATTAAGACAAGTGAAAGAAGGATTCTGCCCATCTGAGCATGCAACCCCTTACCCAGTAGGTGATCAGGGGAGCTAATGACTAAACAGCAGTGACTGACCACTCTGGTACCCGGCTCAGTTCATCCTGACTGCAGGGAGGTTAGCTCAGGTTCTGAATCAGACTGAGGCTGGTGGGGACCAGAGCAGAGCTGGTAAAGAGTAAGGCGCTCAGATAAGCAGTCACAGGGGGGTGGGGGTAATGGGTCCTGGCCCTCTCACCTCCACCCTTTCACTATGTGAACAGAAGCAAATCACTCTACCTCTCTGGGTACGAGTCAAGCTGGGATTAACACCTCATTGAAATCATCTGATTTTAGGTGGGCGCACGTAAAACTTCGGTCAGAAACACGGGTCGCGGAGGCTCACAGAGGCCAGGTGACTTGACCAAGGTTACACAACAGGTGACAGAGTCTGGACTAGAACCCAGGCCTGTCATGCTCTGCGGGGCTAGACTCCCAGAGGTCAGGGTGGAGAGGCCAGATTAGGGTGACATCCCTTGTGATAACAAAGGTGCAGGAGAGGGGTTGGGACAAGTTCCATCAGGGCCAACCCAGGCTGACATCACCAGTTAAAGTCATCATAGTCAGAGTCGTGGAAGCACAACTTCTGTTTATTTGTTCCTGGGACATGCTGACCAGCACGAGCTCCGTGAGCACTTTCTATGGAAGAAGCCCCGTAGAGCTGAGCCCGCGCTCCACAACTACTGAAGCCCGCGCGCCTAGAGCCCGTGCTCCGCAACAAGAGAAGCCACCGCAATGAGCCTGCGCACCACAACGAAGAGCAGCCCCCGCTCGCCGCAACTAGAGAGAGCCCGCGCGCAGCAACGAAGACCCAACGCAGCCAAAAATAAATAAATTCAGGTGGGGGATAGGTCCCTGGGCCTCAGTTTCCTCCGTGGCGCTCGGTGCTTCCATGGGCCTGTGCCACCTCCCGACCGTCACTAATCCCCACGAGGCGGTGCAGGCAGGGCTGGAGGTGGGGTGGCACAGAGGCAGACTTCTCTGGAAGGGGCTATATCAGGGCATCAGACCAGCTCTGGCACGGCTGGATCGACTGCCTGACGTCAAGTAGTCAGGAAGAACCCTGGGGGCTGGGGCCAGGTCCGCTGGCTGGGGAGCTCTGAGGGATTCTGCCTCTGGGAGCTGAGAGACAGTGCCAGAGCCTGGGGCTGGGGGAACAATGGGGGCTCAGCTCTCAGAAGGTCCTGTCTGCTGCTGACTACATACACGATCCTGGGGCACCCATTCTGCACCCCCTTTCTAACAGGTGGGCAGAGCTGACACTTAATCGGTGCTTCCTCTGAGCCAGGTTCCGCCTGGAGAACTCTGCCTCTGTTGTCTCCACCCACGTCCCCTGGGACCCCTTCTCCGTTCTGAGTCATTCCAGGTTGCACCGTCCCTTCCAAAAGCCGAGAACTGCAGGGGCGTGTGGGTGAGCTGCCGTCAGGCTGCCTGAATCCCTTCGCCTGTGGGCGTGGCTGTTGCCCAGGGCCCCTTTACCAGGGACCCCCTGGGCAAGGTCTAAGTGCTGCAGCACCCTTGCCCCTGGCAGCCAGCTCTGGGGACTAAGCCAAGTACCCCCTCCGAGGGGCTTGGCTCGAAGTCACACTCTTGCTTCTCCTTCTCTTTCTGGTTCTATTTTCCTACCCCCTTAGCAGTTTTCTTCCCCCTGGAAAACTTCTTAGTAAGTCACTCTCACACGAACCCTTATTTCAGTGTCTGCTTCTAGATCCGCCAACCTCAGACAATTATGAGGTTAAGTGTCATTAGTTTTCCCATTTCAGACATGAGGAAACTGAGGCTCAGAGACTCAAAGTTGTCAAAGACCCTCACGCGGCAGGCATCGGAACACAGACTTGAATCGAGGTCAGCCCCATACAAAGCCTGAGCACTGACCCCTCTTGTCCACCGCCAGTATCATCGGAGCCTGTTTACATCTCAAATACCATCCCCTCCTGGCCATCTGAGCTAATCTTTCTTTTTCTTTCTTTCTTTTTTTTTTTTTTTAATTGGAAGGAAAGCAGGAGACTCTGTAGATGATCCAAGGGGGATGACTAAGTCCTTAGATTCCTCTCGTTGGCTCAGATCCTGTTTTGGTCAATCCTTGTGAATCAGGGTGGGTCTGACATTCTGGGAATGCAGGGAGACTTCAAACCAACTTCACGAAAACAAGTTGTAAAAACACTGGCCGCCACTCAAAGCGGCCTGCTGATGAGCTTGGCTCCACGGAGCAGGGTTGAACAAGTTCACCAGAAGGGAACACACAGCAGGAAAGACTCAGGCTAGACCCAGAGGAAGAACTTCCCAGTAACTGGGAGCTGGCCCAGCCATGGTCATGGCCTCTTCGGGAGCAGGTGAATTGACGTCCTGACCTTCCCAGGCCTTACTGGTCTGAAGCATCTATGAAGTCCCCTTGGTGAGCGCTGAAGACAAAACCACGGGAGGCCAACTCCGCCAGCCCCGAGCTTCAACCACTGACCTGGAACCTGGTTTATGAGGGTGCTCTGAGTTTGTGGGGTTTCTGCCTCCTAGGAGGTCAAAAGTGGGGGCCCCCGATCCTCACACCCACACCCAGTGTGGATGGAGGCCCTGGAGCTGGCAGAACTCAGGGCGGCACCTCCCCTGCCCCTGCTCTCTGCAGCCAACCCTCCGGGGTGCAGAGGACCATAGCAGGTGTTTATAGGTGCGCATCTCCCAGTTCATTCCCCTCCACCCCTTTCCAGCTAGCACTCCCTTCGCCCCTTCCTTCTCATCCAAATTTCTGAAAGACTTATCGACACCCACGTCCCCACTTCCTCCCTCCCACCTGTTTCTAAATCCACCGCCCTCTGCTCCCACCAAGTTCAACGATGCCCTCCACGTGAGGAAGCCGCCTGGACGGTTCACTCCTCCCTGACACATTGGCCCTCGCCCTCCTGGAAACGTCCTCCTTCCCTGGCTTCCAGGACACCAGTTGCCTCCCCCTCCGGCTGCCCCCCTGCGCCTTAGCTGGCTTCCCTCTCTGCCCAGTCCAGCCCCTCCCTCCTGCCCCGCCCTGCACATTCTTCTAGGGCGATACCACCACTCCCGTGGCTTCAGATACCCCGTCCCTGCCCGGACCAAGCGCAAGGCCCAAGTATCCAATGACCTTCTGATCATCCCCGCAACAGGGACCTCACACCCACAGTGGCCAGGTGGGAACTCATCACATTCCCCTGAACCTGTTCCTCCCCCTTTCTCCCAACTCAAGGCGCCTCCATCCTCGCAGTCTTCCAGGCCTGGAAGACCAGACTTACCCTCCCTACCTCCCCCCTCCTCACACTCCCAAATCCCACCCGACACAAGCCCTGCTCTGCTCTCCCCGCCCCCCGTCCCCTCATCTCCCACCAAACGTCCCTCACGTCCCTCTGCTCAGGCTCCTCTTGCAGGAAGCCCTCCTTGACTCTCCTGGCACTCAAGCCGGCCTTCTTCTGTTTCCGTGTGCCCTGGACAGCCCTAGTTCAGCAGCCACGCTGGTGTTTGGCTGCACATGTGATGGCCAAAGGCTGGCTCCAGAAGTGCATGGCCAGGGCCTGGTCTGACTCTGGGTCCCGGCACCCAGGCCGAGCTCAGCGCAGAGCGGCCCCAGGAGAGGTTTCCCAAATCTGGGAATTGTCTTTCTGCTGAACTTGCCCCATCAGTGAGGTCTGGATCTCCCCACAGCCCACAGGCCCCTGGGGCAAGGGCTATCTCTTTGTTCTGCTCAAACACATGACCACTTAGTCCCCTTTTAGAGGCATTCTAACCTGTCTGCCTTCACAAGATGTCGCACAGGGCCTGCAATGTGTATTCGTAGACATACAAAAATACACCAAGCGCACACTCCCAGACAGACCCAGGCAAATACTCATGCTTACTCGGTGCAAGCACACGGGCTCATGGAATACGTGCAGATGTGCAGACAGGCCCGCACAGACACAGCTTCCCGGAAGTAGCATGCCTCCTTCGGGGCACCAGCCTCCCCGGGCATCATGGGCTCCAGGAGTCAAGGTTGGCTTGGCCGGGGCTGATCTCAGGGATGCAGTGCAAGGGTCTGGGGAATGCCGGACCCCGGAGGACCTCTATCTGCCTCAGCCCTTCCTTCCCTCTGTTTCCACAAACTCTTCCTCTAGGAAGCCCTCCTTCATCACGCCCTTCCTCTCAGCGCTAGGGGAGGAGGCTGCCCGCACGGGGGATACTCCCTGGATCCCACCCCAATCTTTCCCTTGGACCCCTTCTCATACATTATACAAGGGAAGGGCTGCACCAGCCCAGTCACAGCTCAGAGCTTTTAGGATCAAGCTCCCCTCTTTTCCCAGCCCTAGTCCTGCCCTGCCTCCAAATCACGGCTCAAATGTCCGTCCCGAGTAACCCTTGGCAATTCCCTTTCCAGGTGCGGCACCGGCATCAGAGAGCTAACGACTCAGCACTCGTGGGTTCATCTGATCCTCAGGACAGCCCTGCTGGGGTCGGCGTTCTCACGCTCCTCTTACAGACGAGAAAACTGTGGCTCCGAGAGGCGAGGTGACTTGCCTCGAGGTGACGAGGTGGCTACACAACTGCTAAGACTTTCTTTTCTTTCCTTGAAACCATATTCCCAGCCATGACCTCTCTCAGGAGGGAGCAGTGGCCTTAGAGGGGGGCTGGGAGCGGTGGGCGGAGGGCCTGGCGGGGAGGAGTCCTGTGCGCCACCACACGTGGCTGCAGCCACACGAAGGGCCCCGAGGAGGGCTCCTTAATTAACTTGCTGCGGGATGTGGAGTGAGTCACTGGGCCTCAGTTTCCCCACCTGTGATGTGACGGGGGCTGGATACCACAACCCCTGGCGTCAGTTCCATCTGGACCTTGCAAGGTTGCAGAGGAGGAGGGCTGTTGGAAGGGGAGACCACGAGGGGTGCGGGGGCTGTTCTCCACAATGGGGTGGGGACAGAGGAGGCGGCCACTGGGTGTTCTCTGGCCCTGCCGGCTGCCCCAGGGTTGGCTGCCAAGGCAGTCACCCCCCCCCCCAGAGGGTGGTAACCTTCTACCTCCCTCTGCAGGAGAGCTAATCGAAGCAGAGAAAAAATGGCAAAGTATCCCATATACTGGAAGGGGTGGGAAAGCAAGCCAGGGGGATGCGCACAGCACATGCACAGCTGAGGCAAACGCCCCAGACGAACACCTGGTATGAGCCCCATCATTCCTGTCCTCTCTCCGTACACCCCTCACCCCTGCCCCAGTCCTGCTGACTCCACCTCAGAAGTGGCTCCTCCAGTGGAGCACTCCAGCCCCCCACACTTCAGCCGAGGGCTCCCTGGGACCTATAGGAGCAAACACACCCCATGTACAAAGCTTTTCCCAGCTAGGCCTCCATTCACCTTCCTGGCCTCCCACACAGGGGAGCCCCAGCCAACCGGAGCTAAGTCCCTACCCCAGGGACTCCACTCTCCAGCTCCAAACCTTTACACAGCTGGTTCCCTCTGTGTGGAATGTTGACCTCCTATAGATCCCTCAGTACCCAAATGGGAAATGCTGCTGGTTAATGAACTGACATCTATAGTGGGAATCAGGTCCTAAAGTCAGCACACCACAAGTAAATTGCATACGGTCAAAATCACCCTTGACTATATATAGCTATCATTTATTTACAATGCCTAGGCATTGTTCTAGATATTTCCTGTGTTTTGATTCATCTAACTCTTACAACTCCAGCAGATTGTATTTCCAAAGACATCTGCAGCAATATCTCCCATCCCACATGCTCTCCTTATAACTCTGTCCCTCTTGCCATGGAGAGGTGGGGTCTATGTTATCACCCCCCCCCACCCCCGCACTTGAATCTGGGAGGGCTTGGGACTAATGGCTAAAGTGACACTATGAGACTTCCAAGGCCAGGTCATCAAATGTGATGTATACTGTGGGGAAGCGCAGATGAGCTCGCAGAGAGAAACAAAGCCCTGAGACCACTTGAGTAACCATGAGTCAGAACTGCTCAGCTGAGCCCATCTTAAATCCCGACCTATAGAAACCGTGGGGTTAAAGTGACTGTTCTTGCATAAAGTCACTAAGTTTCCAGGTGATTTGTTATGTAACAGCAGTAACCGGAACATCACTATCCCATCTTTAAAGAAGAAGAATCTGAGGCACAGAGAGGTTAAGCAACTTGCCCAAGGTCACAGAGCTGGTAACCAGCAGAACCAGGATTTGAGCCAAGGCAGTTTAGCCCCAGAGTCCACACTATTCACTGCCATGCCATACTAAATGCCTCCAAGGTCTGATTGGTCTCCAGGACCACAGCAGGCCTCAGGGAGCGGTTGCTGAATAAATGACCAGGGAAGGGATAAACAAAGGCACAGCTGAATGAGTGTGAAAAAAAAGCAGAGTGAGCTCCCAGGTGCAAGGCAAGGACCTTAGATGAGCCCGAACCATGTAAATGAGTCTGACACGAGCCCCTTGTCACCTGGAAAAGGCGGTGATCAGAGGAGCCTGGCAGATGCCACCCACCTCTGCCTTTCACAGATAAGCCTGAGATGCTCGTCTCCCTGTTCCCTGCCTCCCTCAGCCCTGCATGCTGCAGAATTATCCCCTGGAGAGCCAGTCCCTCCTAAGAACAAGGCCTGCGGATCCTGGAGCCTGCAGCGGGAAGGTTCCCAGGCTGGGAGGCTGGAGACCTTGGTCTCATCCCAGCATGGCCAAGGACTGGCTGTGTGAACTTGGGTGAGTCCCTGACCCTCTCTGGTCCCAGGTGATCTCCAGTGACACTGTTCTAAGACTCATCAGATGCTGAGCTGCCCTGGTGGATGAGGGTCAAGGTGAGCTTCAGTACGTGGGTCCTATAAACCCCAAAAGGGATCTGACCCTAGGAGGAAAGTGGTAACAAGAATGAATCCCCCTACCACTCACCGGGAGCTCACCGTGTGCGGGCACCTTTCCGTGCATCCTAGCAGCAACCTCATTAGGCACAATAGCAAGTGACGAAGGACCCAGACCTGCCACTCAAGTGATGCTGGAAGCCAGGATCTGACCCAGGCCCATTAAACTTCAAAACTTCCGCTCTTTCCACAATAGCAAGAGACAGAAGCAACCCAAGTATCTATTGATGAACAAATGGATAAACAAAATGTGGTATATACGTAGGATGGAATGTTATTCGGCCTTGAAAACGAAGGAAATCTTATCAGGTGCCACAACACGATGAACCATAAGGACATGATGCCAAGTGAAATAAGCCAATCACAAAGAGACAGACACCGCATGATTCCACTTATATGAAGTATTTAGAGGAGTCAAATTCATAGAAACGGAAAGCAGAGTGGCGGTTGCCAAGGTCTGGTGGGAGGATGGGGAGTTGTTGTTTAGCGGGCACAGAGCTTCAGGTGTTTGAGATGAAAATGTTCTTGAGACCTGTGGTGCAACAATGGGAATATAATCAAGACTACCAACTAGACTCTTAAAAATGATTAAGGTGATAAATTTCATGTTATGTGGCTTTAAAAAAAAAATACCACAGTTATAGAAAGATTCCCACTCTTGGAGTAGAGAGGGAGATTAGGAGACGTTTTATGGGGGACAGTCCGGGCTGGCTTCACAGAAGAGGGGACATTTAAGTTGGGCAGGGTCAGCGCAAGCATAGGTGAGTCTGGGGCACTACAGACAGAGGCTCGGGCCTTTGGCCCTTGCCTCCCTGCCTGCCAGGATCCAGCTGACTCCATCCCCCGGCCAACCCCAGGCCCCCCAGATCTCCACACAGAGGCAGCACCCCACAGGGGAGCAAGCATCGGCCTGGATTGAAGAAGGGATTTCTTGAACACCTACTATGTGCTCTCAGGCCCACTTACTTCATGACCCTGTCCTTCTGGGGCCTCAGTCCTCCCGCTTGTACAATCAGAAGGTGACCTGGAATTCCTTCCAATTCGCACACTGGGAATAATCTCTGAGGGGGAGGGGAGGTGGGAGGCACCAGTGACCTGCCGACAGGGGGACCAGGACACTCCTGGTCAAAAGCCCAGGAATCAGAAGCTGCAGCCTCATGATCCCACCCCAGGCAGCCTCTGCTCACTTCAGAGTAGGAATCTGAGACCCAAGGGATTTGGGTTCATTCCAACTCTACAAACAGGGGCCTGTACCTACTATGTTTGTGACAGGATCACAATCTAACCTCCCAATCCAGTACTGGAGCAACACAACTGCACTGAGGGACAGCGTCCTCCGTGCCCAGGGCTCTCTCCAAGAATCCCACTCTCACCTCTCCCCTGACTCAGGAACCCTTTGTCCCCAGAAAGAGCAAGGTAGGACAGTCCTTGGTTTCGATCCCAGCTGTGCCAAGCACAAGCTGGGCCTCAGTGTCTTCGTCTGCATTGTGGGGATAAGGACACCTCCCCTGTGAGGGTTAGAGGAGGCAAGGGCACAAAATTCTGAGCCCAAGGTCTGGCATGCAGTAGGTGCTTAATAAATGGCCCCCATCATTGGCTCTCTCTTTGAAGACGAAGCCATTTTCATTGATCTGTTTGTTCCTCTCAGAGGCTGGTTTGTTTGTTTGAATTCTTCCCAGAAGAGATTTTCCCTGGCACTCCTGGGGAACGCTGAGTGATGTTCCCAGCCAGCCCCAGGAAGGAGAAGGGAGGAGCAATGAGCTTTACTTGATGGAAAAAGTCAAATCATCATCATGTGGAAATGGGAGACAAGTCCTAGGGAAGCCCGGCGGCTGTCCCAGCACCCTTCACCCACCCTCTCCCTCCACCACCTAGGAGGACCCACGGTGACCCCAGATCCTGCTTCATAAGCTCCCTGAGGCCTGGCTGGGAGGCCTGATATGATCAGGTTGCTACTTAAATGGCACAAAGCCTTCTATTCTTAGCTGAGCAGAGCCCTAGCTCCCTCCCAGCTGCCTGTCAGAGCTACCAGCCGCGGGGGTGTGGGCCTGGGGCTCAATCATGACCACAAAGAGGCGGAGGGCGGCCTTGTGACCTGACTGAAGCCCGAGGCCAGCACGAGGGGGCTGCAGAGTAAGCCCCCGACCCTGGGGTGTCCAAGGGGTCTGCAGAGGGACTACATAAGGCTGGTTGGAGATCTGGATCAGAGGACTCCTAAGGTCACTTCTGACTCTCAAAGTCTTGGTTTCAAAGGGCCAAGATTCTGAGGTTCCATAATCCAATGCTTCCAAGATTTGGGAAAGATTCTGTGGTTCTAAAGGATCAAGTTTCCAAGACACCGAAGAAGACCGGAGGCTGGCTCTGGTGTGTGCACGTCCCCGTCCGTTTAAGAGGCAGAGGATCCTCAGCTCCATCCTTACCCTGGGGCGCCTGGCACAAGCGACACATACAGCCCTGGTGGACTCAGCACTGAGGTCAGCAATGCTCCCTGGCCACCCAGATCTGCTGCGGGCAAGAGTTCTTGGGGAATTTCTGGGTGCTGCTGGAGACACTGGGAAAGGAGGAGGGGACAGGCTGAAGCTGCCCTGAGGCCCACCTCACCAGACAGTGCTGGGCAGGGCGTCCACTATCAGTGTCTGCCCTGTGCTAGCAGGGCCAGCATACCCCTGTCACACAGGCTTGGAGAGGCTGGGGGACCTGTCCAAGGTCAAGGCTGGGACATGGAGGGTGAGAACTCCAGGCCTGGCTGGCTTCAGAGATCATTCCTCGCCTCACACTGCTTCGTGTTAGCCCACAGCTTCCTGGGATCACCTCTCCCAACATCCTCTTTTAGATGCAAAACTGAGGTCCAGAGAGAGAAAGGTCAGGTGCTCAAGGTCACAGGGAATTGGTAGCAAGCCAGGCAGAACTGTTCCCACTGACTGTCTCCCATCCCCTGACCAGGTGCCTGTCACTGATCCTTCTCTGGATCCTCCCTTTCTGCCCACCCAGATCCGGGCTCCTGGGGCAGAGCTGTCTCCTGCTCCTTCGGTCCCCAGCACAGCAACTGCTCCACAGGGTCATCTGAGGGATGAGCTGAGAATCAGGGCATGGGATGGTGGGCCACAGCCTCATGCCCAAGGCTGGCCAGCTGAGCACAAGGGTGACAAGGTCTGGAGAGGGCTGACCCTGACACATGTCGGGAAGTTCACAGGGGCACTTGTCAGGAAAACTCAGAGGTTAATTAACCAGCTGTCCCATTAAGCAAAGCAAATGAGGCGCCACTGAGCTGGCTGTCGCAGAGCCTGCTGGTCACCAGAACGGGGAACAAACAGTCTCGGCTTCCTGAGCCACTGGCCCGCACCCCAGGCCACCCTCCCCCAAGCACCCACTATGCATCAGTAGTGCTTTTTGTTTTCCCATAGAGTTTACAGGTAATTTCTCATCCGAATCTCACAACCCTGAGGGTTAGGTGTCCTTTTATAGGAACAAGGAGACCAGGGACTCGCCCTAGGCCACTGGCGAGCACGCAGAATCCGGACTCACACCCAGGGTTGCTGGGCTGCCCGGTCCCAGAGACGAGTTCCTGAATGCCCCGGCGAACTAGAGCCTCCTGTGCTGGGCTCATGAGCGTGAGAATGTATCTAAGCTGCGCTGACCATTTCATGGAGCCTTGAGTGAAATTTCCTCTTTCCTGCTTACAGAAATCACAGGCCAGGTATCTAAAAACCCAACTGCTTTGCTCTGGGCTGGAATTAAATCCTTTCTGCCAATAGGTGGCCTACTACATGCCCAGCACCCTAGTAGGTGTCCTACCCACTGGGTGGTTTGATTTGACCTTGCACCAACCTTGTGAATTTCAGCCTAGGCTGAATCTCAGACTGGTCATGTTACAAATCCAAGGTTGCACGGGCACGGGGTGGAGCTGGGACCGGAATCCAGGTGTGTCAGGGCTTTTTTTTTTTTGCGGTACATGGGCCTCTCACTGTTGTGGCCTCTCCCGCTGCGGAGCACAGGCTCCGGACGCACAGGCTCAGTGGCCATGGCTCACGGGTCCAGCCGCTCCATGGCATGTGGGATCTTCCCGGACCAGGGCACGAACCCGTGTCCCCTGCATCGGCAGGCGGACTCTCAACCACTGCGCCACCAGGGAAGCCCCGTGTCAGGGCTTTTTACGGTCGGAGAGGGGGACAGATGTTTATGTTCACTGGGCTCTTCAATAAACCGTTTAAGTTTATGCTGCTACTCTACTAGTATCCTGCTCCTTGCCTGCCCCCCCTGCCCCCAACTCCATGCCAGCGGAGGCCAAGGGAGCATCCGTGATACCTCCGGGGCCAGCCGATCCCAGTCTGCCTCCAACCCCCAGCCCTGGTGGGGCCAGACACCATCTGGGAGACCCTTAGGGACAAGGGCATTGAGAGGGACCCTCAGAACTCTTGGGGAAAGGAGGCTGGGTACAGCCCAGCCCTGCACCCGATCCTGGGCAGGGTGGCTTTGACTAAACACTCTGTGTGACAGGCTGTGGGCCTCCCAGAGGGGGTACCCTAGGCCCTGCTGAAATAAAGCAGCATCCACACCAGAGACCTGAGTCGCTCCCACTGATGCCTCCTGGGAAGTGGAGGGACGGAGGGTGACAGTCTTGTTCTGCCCCCAGGGACATAGGTCAGAGTCCCCTGTATAAGACAAGCCCTGTTGGACCCAGCCTGTGAGCAGAACAGACAAGTTGGGGAGGGAGAGTTCCTGACATATGCCCCTCACCCTTCCCCAGAAGCCAGACCCAACACTCTGCAGGCCTCCGGGGTACAGCTGGGGAGGGGTGGTGTCTGGTCCCAGGGCTCAGGAGACCGGAGGGGCAGCGCCATTTCTCCTCCAGTTGGAAGGCACACAGACACAGGAGTGCAAACACGCACATGGCCTGCATGTGCAACATGTACATAATTCATGGGCTCCTATCGCTTTGGCCTGGATAAAGTGTACCCAACAGAAGCCCGCGTGGAGATTAGTGAGTGGCCACCCGGGAGCACTTCCGGGAAAGGAGTGAGTGGGCCAGAGGGCTAGAGGATTGTGGGGGGGGGGGGGGGGGTTGGTTTACTATATGCCTTCACAAATTTTATCTCATTGAATTGGCACAAAAGCCCAGTGTGGGAGTTAATATTGTTCCCATTTTACAGATGAGGAAACTGAGGCTCAGAGTTCAAGTAACTTACCCATTTTCACACAGAAGGAAGCGGCAGAACTTCCTGCCCTACAGCAAGCTGCTTCATGCACACAACACTCAACCCCAGCCTGGCTCAACGCCCCTCCCCTACCCAGTCTGGGGCCTTCGAAGAGCCATCAGTGAGGACATCCTGAGCTCAGCAGGCTAACTGCTGAAAGAAAGAGAGAATGAGGAGCAGATTCCTCCAGCAGAGCTAGCCTGACCTCCGCCCCAGCAAACGTCTGACCCCCCAACCAGGGAGCCTCTGCCCCTGCCCAGCTAGGGCAGCCCAGGAGACCTCGAGGCTGGGGAAGAAACAGTCTGGTCCTCCCATGCGTACATGCCAAGAATTCCTGAGAGCCCTTCAGAGCTGGAGGGGACACGCTAGGTGACCTTGCCTGACTATGAGCATGAGGAACTCAAGGTCCAGAGCAGCGAAGGACTTGTCCAAGGTCCCAGAGCGGAAGAGTCCAGTCAGTCCATAAACCTACCAGGCAGCAGCCAGGTGCTGGGGACACTGGGATGAATGGCCTGGCCCTCAAGGTGCTCCCAGTCACGCAGGCACCCACTCAGCTGGTGTTCGGACCCTCGTGAGCTGCCCCAGCCAGCTTCTCCAGCCCCATCTCCAATGTCCCCCCTTTCCTCCCTCTTGCCCCCATCACCCCGGGTTCCTCACAGTGCCCTGAAGGTGTAACCCACCTGTTGACACCTTTGTACCTTTGTACCTTTTCCAAGAGTGTCCTCCCCAGCTGGCCAGAGCCTGCCCACCCCCTCCAACCCCCAGGTAAACCTCTGTTCTTCTGTGTAGAGCCTCACCCCAGCTCCCTCACCCCCCAGCTCAGGCAGATGGAGCCGCAAGTGCTCCGTCCCCCCGCTTCCCTCCCTCCCTCTTCTGAGCTTCCCCACACTCCTGACAATAGCTGCACTCCCTGCCCGGGGTAACTGCTCCTGGTACGATCTCCCTTACACCCCTCAGGACCCGGGACTAAAGAGCCACTGAAGCAAGTAACTGCGTCACCCACTCACCTGCCACGAAGACCCAGAACAATGAAAAAAAATCACTTCTTCCTTTTAAGACTAGTATTTGTCTTTCTTTAAAAACCCTTAGTGTGCCCGGGGAAATGAAATGGAAGGTTTTTAGTCAGACGCGTCTTGGCATTTCCAAACGCTGGCTCTGTGCCTGGCACACAGTAGATGTCTGAGATATGCGCGTTTGGTGGCTGAAAGAATCAAAATATCTCCGCTTTCCACTTCCCCTTGCTGCCTGAAACTCCACCATTATTACCAATTCTTTCCTGGGGCAAAATGGTGCTCCCTGGGATCCTCTCTCAAAAGGCGAGCTGCCCTGGGCAAGAAACAAGCTCTAGCTGGAGGCTTCTGTGCAAAATGGGAAAGTGAGGGTTCGCTGATCAGCTCTGCCCAGCGTCTTCTCTAGGCTATCTGCCCTAGACCCTGCTCTGTGACAAAGGAGCTGCATGTTCAGACAAGCTTGGGAAAGGCTGGTGGCACCCGTGCCACCTGCCGGGGATCCCTCATTCATATCAACACATTAAAGGGAGAAGTCCCATTCTGACTTATGTGACCTCGCATTTCCCAAATCTGTATGCGTCCTGGGACCCCTAACCATCCCAGGGAACTAGGGCTCCCCAGAGCCCTAGTCCGGGCAGTGTGGACTAGATGGTGTGCCCACGACCACTGCAGGACAAGTATGTGCACTAAAGGGTGTTTGAGGCAAGCCCATATTCCCCCGCGATGACCATTCCAGAGGCAGAAGATCCCACCCAAGCCACTAACAACACTCCTTTGTGACAGAAGCAGTAAATGAACGGGGCATCACGTGGCTTGCAAACGGAGCCCAGAGGAGGGAAGAGGTAACAGGCCAGCCTGGAGACCTGAGTTCCCATTGCAATTCTGTGTTCACTGCTGGCCACTAGGCAAGGGACCTTCTCCTGCTGAGCTCTGCTTTCATTGTCTGCAAAACAGGGATAATGCCGTTCTCAGGGCTGTTGTGAAAATGCAGTGTGGTACTGCAGGCAGAGGCAGATTATAAACTGTAAAGTCCTGTACTGGCATTTGCTATGTACATCATGATTTCCCTGCATGTGCTGCCAGGAGGGTGTGGTCATGTCTTGATTGATCACAAGCCACTGCAGAGGTCCTCAATCAGGATGGATGGATGGATGGATGGATGGATGGATGGATGGATGGATGGATGGAATCCCTAGCAAGACCCAGGGTCAACAATGGCTGGATGAATAGTTATGAATGAATGAATCAATGAACCAATTCTAATAAGCTCAATTGTCCCATTTCTCAGTCCCCAGCTGGTAGAAGCAGCAAATTAGGAAACACACACAAGAGCAAGAGGGGAGGAAAAAGAGATGCCGGGCTGCTGGAGGCAGGTCTGTGGGCAGCAGAATGAAGGTGCAGGGGGAGAAGAGTCAGGAACCTACAAAGGCAGAAGCTGCTGCTGAACAGGCGAGCAGTCCAGGGCCACGGGGTGCAGGGACCAGCTGGTCTCGGCTCTCCCAGCAGCTCAGTCAGTGTTCACAGGGCCCATCCCGGGACTTTAACCACGTGGGCCTCGTGCAGGGAAAGGAAGCAATCACTCCTTTTCACAAAGGTTTCCAACCCAAACTATTAAAGGGTTGTTTTTAAAGGGAACAGGGAGCAAGAGGAAGCCTCAGGGACACAAGCCGTAGCTGCCTGAAAAAATACTTCTTACATTTTTATACCATCTCATCAACATATTCAGGCACAGGATAAACATTTTTAAAGTGCCTACTGTGTGCCAGGCAAGTGCTGTTAGGCACTGGGCGGAGGGGACACAAGGCCTCTTCAGTGTCACACATTAAAGACCTGGATAGATCCATGAGGTGTTGGGTCACTTGAGGACAGAGAAGGAGGTGTTGGAGAAAAAAGGCCACAGGCAGGAAGTCTGGAGGATGAAGCTAAATCACCACGTGACCTCAGGCAAGTCACCTTCCTCCTCTGAGCTTCTACCTTCCCATCCAGAAAGTGGGGTGGATGATAAAAAAATCACAAAAACTACATTGCACCAGGCACTGGACCAGTGCTTACAGACCTTATCTAATGTGCACAACCAGCGAGACAGCTGTCGCTATTTGTTGCGGGGGGGGGGGGGGGCGGCGGGGTACGATTGTCCCTTTCACAGATAAACACACTGAGGCTCGGCTGGGTACTCACCTGCCTGAAGGCAGAGAGGCGGTGGGAGCTGGAATTTAAACCCAGGTTGGTCTGACTCCAAAGCTCACCCTCTCCGGCCCTCCCAAACAAGTCCCACACCGCCTCTCACAGATTGCCGGGAGGATTCGGTGACATCATGAATATCAAAGAGCTTTATAAAAGGTAAACTATCATGGGTCCAGAGCCAACAAGAAATCAGTCTTGATCCTCCACAAAAGCAAACACTAAAGTTCACAGGGGCATTCAGAACTGGCCACAGCCCAGAACGCCTGGGCTCCTGAGCCCTGCACCTCCTTGGCCAACTTCTTCCCAGGGAAAGGGCAGTCCCAGGAGCCCCAGCTAACCCCCCACAGCCCATGGGGCCTCCTCCTAGACCAGAAACGGCCTCACTCCTGACCACCTTGTGTTCCACCCTGCTGAGGACCCGGAGGGCATGGCTGGGCCCGGGGGCACTGGGGGCTGTGCAGAATCAAGAGCCCCAGGCTCCTTCGCCCTACTGACATGCTGGTCGCCTAATCTCTCCGAGCCTTGGGTTTCCCACCCACAGAGTGGGGGATTAAAGGAGACTTCACCTGGGAAAGACTACTCCAAGGAGGGACTCAACAAACATCACTGACCTTTGGTTGGATGAGTTTAACTGGGTGAGCCGCAGGAAATCCAGGCTCTCAAAATCCCTGGCTGAGGCGGCAGGCGCTACCTCACCCACCAGGAATCCCCCATCTATCTAACGTTAAACTCGCCACCTGCCCTTGGAAGCCCTGGCCCGAGGGGTGGACTCAGCTCCTACCACCTCCGGCACCAGCAGGACCCTAATCTGCTGGCTTCCCAGGGTGGCTGGGGCCCAGGTACGTGAGAGGGAGGAAAAGGGGCTTCAGATGAACTGCACTCATCTTTACTGGAGACACCTGGGCCCCAGGGGACAGACATCCTCACAGGCCTACTGTGGCCCAGAGAGGTTGCTAACTGGCTTCAGGCCACACAGCAAGTCAGGAGTCAAGTGGGTGCTGGGACCCAGGCCTTCTAGGCCTAGCCCAGGGCTCTCTCCACTGCCCCAGGGTCCCAGTTTTGGAGCATGGGTAAGACTCAGAGGGGAAGAACAGTGAAAACAGTCAAGATGAGGCACCCACCCCCAAGGCATGCTGGTCAGGAGGCCTTGGCCATTGACAGCGGGGGCCCCCAAGACACAAGGTGAAAACCAACACCCAGTTGCTCTGTTGTTGCCTGCCTCGCTCACTGCAGGTACTGATGGGGCACATTTGTATAGAGAAAGGGCTCAGTCTGCTTCTGCAGAGTCCTCAGCAAGAGGAAGGAGGTTCCAATTGCAGCATAGTGGATTTAAATTAGACACAAGAAAGAACTTCCTTAGGCAGCATTAGAAATGAACGGTGCACAGAGAAAGGGAGCAGGATGAAGGTGGTTATGGAGTCGCTTGTAGAATACAAGATGCTATCTCATCCATTATGTCCTTTTAGCTTCAAAACAGACCTGGAAGGTAAGTGTGGCTGTCCTTATTTTCTAGGTGGGCAACTGAGGCTCAGAAAGTTTAAGTGACTCGTGCAGTGTCTTCAAAGCTCTGCTCTAAAGAGGTAGAGCTGGGCTTTAAAGCCAGGACTGACTCGGAAGCCCACACTCCTCCCTTCTCAGGAAGGCCTCTGAGATCAAGGCACTACCACACCCACCACGGGCATCTCAGCGCTCCTCCTCAGACACCCAGGGCTGAGCTGTCAGAGATGCCACGAGCATTCCCGCCAGGGAGAAGAGGGAGTGCTCAGTGGTGGCCAGCTATAAGGAAAGGGCTCTGCGTCCCAGGCCTGCCCTGCTGCCCCCAAGACGCCACGCCCCAGGGGCCTCGCTGATGCTTTCCATGCGATGTGGCCTGACATCTTCTGTCTGATTGTGCACCTGAGCTCACCTGACACCAACCTCCCCGTACATAGCCTTTGCCCCACTCTGGAGGTAAGGCTGTCTCCAGCAAGGCCACCCTGGAAGCTACCTGCACCTGATTTGGGGGAGGAGGCATGGGCCAACGAGGGCCCCTGGGGTCCCTGCCTGCTCTGCAGCAACAGGGTGGAGGGGAGGCCTGGCTCCTCCAGCCACGCTCAGCACTTTGTGAGTCACTGTCCCAGCCCTGGAGGGCTTGGTCCTGTTCTACTGCTGGGGAAACGGAGGGTCAGAGCAGCCAAGCCACTTGCCCACAGTCAAAGAATAAGAAATAATTCAATTAGAAACCGAGCCATGATTCAAACCCACAACTGCCTGATTCCAGAATCCAAGTGTTTCGCCAGCACATCACTCTGCCTTTGAGTGCAGCTGCTGCTCGCTTGCCACGGCCCCTAGGGCCACACCTCCATGCTTTATACTCACCCTTCCCCCAACCTAGGATGCCTTTCCCATCCAATCTGAGCCAGCAGAGTTCCTAGCCTACCTTCAAGACTCATTTCAAATGCCCCCTTCTCCATGAAGCCCCCCCTGATTTCTCTCATTCTCATCTGACCTCCTCTCTTTTCATTTGTCTCCTGCTCGGAGCTGCCTGGCCTGCCCGGTGAGGAAGAGACCTGGCCTGTGCCCCAACCACTCCCTGCCCCTCTGGCCTCAGGGCTCCTCCGGAGCAGCGACACCAGTGTCCTCTTCCTCCCAGCTCCCGGCACAGACTGGGCAGCAGAACTTGGGGACATCTTGTCCAGCTGCTTTCTTTCACAGACGGGGACACTGAGGCTTGACAGAATGAGAAGCCACTTTTCACAGGACATGGTTTGCGGGAGAGGACTGGGGGGAGGGGTGGATAGCTGACAGGTGAGTGTCCATAATGGGGCCAGGCTGTGGGGAACTGTCACAGCCTCATCACTGGGGCAGAGTCTAGACTGAAGGCGGTGACGGTCCCCATCCTCGCATTAAAGGTCTGGCCACACCGTGGGTTCTGGGCTCCCACTGTATGATTTGTGATCATGGTAAAAGCTGTCATTTACCAGGCACTTCCTGCTCGCCAGGCACCATCCTAAGCACTTTCCGCTCATTCATTCATCAGTCCTCACAACAACCCTGTGAGGTACTCTCTGTTATTCCCATTCCAAAGATGAGGAAGCCCAGGCACAGAGAGATTAAGGGCCACATCGTTGAGTTCCCCAGCCATATTATGGCAGAATCAGGATTTCAGGAAAAATGTCTGGTTTCAGAACCTGCGTTCTAACTGCTACTCCATGCTTCCAGACAAAGAGGGACAGAGACACAAGCTGGAAAAAACTCACAGCCAGGTCCTCTGAGGACCAGTGGCGGCAGAGCTGGGCCAAGTGGTGGGCGTGGTGGCCAGGGGCCAGGGCACCAATCTCAAAGGGGTGCTAAGGCACCTCTGGAAAGATGGGTGCCCCCAGAACTCCTCTCCCCGGGAGGATGTGACAGTTGGGATGCTTTGGTTCATCTCTGGGGTGGGGGCTGAGACCCCCTTTGCAAGGGATAAGCTCAAGTACCAACAGATGAGCTTTAAACTGCATCCCAAGGAGGGTGAGTCCAGTGGACCTCATGGCTTTTGACTGACAGAGTGAGGAATGCCTTCCGTTTGCCTCTCTGGGCCCAGTCCCCTCTACGTGGGGCCCCAGAGGCTGATCTCAACGGACTGCCTTGGGTTAATGTGTCGTTGGCTTCCAGAAGGTTCACCCAGAGGGAAGCCCCAGTGGGAGACTGCAGGAAGGAGGAAAGAGAGTGGAGGTTTTATTCCCCTGCCAGGTCTCCTGGGTTAACAGGGTCCCTTGGCCACAGCCTCTGTCCATACAGCTGACACCTTCCTCCAGGGCAACTGCAGCTCTGGGAGGTAACTGCCCCCAGGTGCTGCACTCCCTTTGTTGGTTTGCTCCACCCCACTGTCGGAGCAGCTCACCCGGGGCTGATATACCCTCTCTGGCGGGGCCAGAGCAGAGGAGACCAGGTACTATCGCCAGTGGCCCCTTTCTGCAGTCTTCTTCTCGCCCTCAGAGCCTCCTCTGAATGTGCATGGAACAAATGATTACACAATCGCGGTTTGCAGGGGTGCCCCACACTAAGCCTGCAGGCCTCCACTGTCTCAGCCCGGCCTGGCCCAGCAGGCCATGAAGGGAGGGGCAGGAGGCAGAGTTCGGTGAGGATAGCCACGGCCAGCGTGAGCGCTCACTGTACGGTAGGCACTGTGCACTACACACCAAGTACTTCATTCTCTTCTTAAAACCCCCCCAAGGAGGCCAAGGAGGTATGCCCTATTTGTGCATTTTACAGAAGAGGAAACGGGCGCTCAGAAAGCTGAAATGACTCTCCCAGGGTCATACTTCCAGCAAGTGACAAAGCCAGGACTCAAATTCAACTTTCTCTGCCTCCAAAACCCATCCTGGTAGCTACCTTGAAATAATTTTATTGGATTGGCTTTCAACAGAGACAGCTGACTTAAATGGGGTCAATTATTGGTGAGGGCCACACAGAGGCCTCCAGTGTCTCCCCAGTACCCTCCCCCGAGATGAAACAAACTCTCTGGCGTTCTTCAGTTCTCCCAGGTGGGACGGGGGCCCCAAGTGGGTGGCGCAATTGGGTGTCCGAGTTGGACAAACAAGCAGATCCAGACAAGGCTTCATTGTTAAGGGGAGCCTGACTCTTTGGCCATTTAAACAAAACCAAGCAAGACAAAATGCTTACTGCCTTATCTCTTAGAGAGAAGGGGGATGGGAAGGGCCCCAAGACTGGGTGTTGATCCTTCCCCTGCCAGCCTCAGGTGGTTGGGGCACTAGAGAGAGCACTGCAGGGGGGTCCAGGGTCTGAGTCCAGCAGACTCTGCCACTGTCTGTGACCTCCTACTGCACACTGCCGACGTGTCCGGTACTGCACCACCGGTGCCTTCTGCGCACGGCCTCATTTGGTCTCTATGAGAGATTATGGTTATTCCTGTTTTCAGACAAGGACACTGAGGCTCAGAGAAGACACCCAAGCAGGGAGCAGAGGGGTGTTGGAACCCAGGTTTATCAGATTGCAAAGTCTTTCCACTTCCCTGTTTCTCCAGGGAGAGCAATACCGCAGAGGAGGGAGCAGCCTGGAAGCAGTGAGCTCCCTGTCCTGGGGATGTACAAGTACCGTCTGGGGATGCTGCAGGAGGTGGCCAGGTGGCTCTGAATCTTGGCTGTGCTTTGACATCACCTGCAAAGCTTTAAAAACTATTGATGCCTGGGTCTTGCCCCAATTTTTTCTTTTAATAAATTTATTTATTTACTTTTGGCTGCATTGGGTCTTCCTTGCTGCACGCGGGTTTCTCATTGTGGTGGCTTCTCTTGTTGTGGAGCACAGGCTCTAGGCACGTGGGCTTGCCCGAATTTTTAAAAGTTCCCTAGATGATTCTAACGTGTGCAGCAAATTTGAGAGCCATGAGCCCAGAGGCCCACTACAACCTCTCCCACCCCACACCTCTTGAAGGAAAGAAGGGCTTTGTTACTCTGACCCATTTACGAGAGGGGCAAAAAACAGGCAAAACGTAAGGGCCGAGGTCGTGTCCTCGGGGCCCCACCACCAACCACCGAGTGTAGGCAACATGAGGGGACCCTGACTTCAGAGGTGAACTCCTTTAAGATACTTGGGGGGTCCTGGCTCCCTTGTCAGTGGAAGAAAACTTTCCCTTTGAGCCTCCTGGGTGGGAGGGTGAGGCGAATTCTTCATGGCCTTTTCTTCCCTCTTTAGCAGAGTTCACTCATTCAAAAGCTAAACAGCTGTAGGATTAATGCTGGAAGACCACCTCCGCCGGTGGGCGTGTTTGGGAGCAAGAAGATAAAAGAACTCCGAGTGAGGCCTGTTTATTCTTTTCTGTAGGAGATTTGGTTCCAGGCCTGGGAAGAGCTGGGACTCTCAGACCTCGGCCCACACTTCCTCCCACCTGCCTTCCTTGTGCCCTCCAGCAGAATATCACAGATGGCAAGACAGCGTGGGGTGGTGGGAAGAGGGAGGCCTGTGGAGTCCAGCAGACGTGGGGTCTGCCCAGACGCTCCTCCTAGCCAGCCACCCTGGACAGGAACCACTCCTCTCTGACCTCATGCCTCATGCTGACCTCACAGTGGTGCCCGGGTGCGCACGCGCACATGCATGTTAAATGATACTTTCCAACTTAGCGCCAGGAGCACCACCTCCAGGAAGCCTTTCCTGACTCCCCGCCCAGCACTGGACAAACCCAGCCCCTGGCCTTCTCTGCCACATTCTGTCACATTCAGTGTCGTCACTGCTTCTGCATTCTCCCCTCCTGATGAGGTCGTTCATTAATTCATTACACAGAGCAGCTGCCCTGTGCCTGGGATTCATTCCATATGCACTTCCTGAGCACCTGTTCTTTCAGACTCTGCTAGGAGATACAGGCAACAACAGCTAATATGCATTGAGTGCTTATTATGCGCTGGGTATTTTTCTGAGTGTTTTACATGTATAATGCATTTAATCCTCACCACAACTAAAACTGTCCCCATTTTACAGATGGGGAAACTGAGGCCCAGAGAGGTTAAATCACTTGCCCAAGTCACACGGCTAGTAAGTGTGCACTCGGGCTGTGATCTGAGCATTGCCCTCTACCACCATCTACAGATGTCGATGGGACCAGCCCCCGCCTTGGGAGCTCACTCTTCACAATTTGGAAGTTTTGTATCTGTGTTTACTTGTTGAATGTCTATTTCCCCCACAGACCAAAACCTCCCATCATGTTACGTTTTGTAATACGTAATCATGTGTGTATGCAGGGGGAGAGGGAGACCAAATGAACACTGCTTCCCTTGAAGGAATCTTCAAGCACATCGCAGCATCTGCTACCTGGACCCCAGATGGCTCCTCCCAACTGCGTCATTCCTGCCGCTAAGGCCTGAGAAGAACCAGGTCCCTGGACATCCCAGTCCTGCTCCCTGCCTTGAACTTAGCTTGGGGCCTGCTCACTGGGAAGGCGGTGGGAATGGCAGCTCTCCCAATCCCGTCTGACAGAGTCCTCCCCAGGCGGCCAGGTGTCCTCCTCTGGGAAGCCCTCCTTGCTGCCTGGCACATCCTCCCTCCCGGCCTCACTGGATGGGCTCTTCCATCAGCTTCTTACTGAGTCACTTGATCACGAAGCTACTGAAGGGATGGGCAAGGGGACTCACGCTGACAGGGTACCCACCTGTGTGTCAGGCCTGGCACCTGCCGCCCGTTGTCTCATTTAACCCCCACAACACTGTGGTTGCCAGTGCCACTTTACAGAGAAGACGGCAGAGGTACAAAGGCTGAGCGACTTGCCCAAGGGGCAGCTCGCATTGCCTCTCCTGGGTAGGGGTGGGGGCAGCCACTTTGCGCCAGGCACCCTGCTAGGCACTCTGGGGGGCGGAGGGGAGAACTGGGGTGGCAGAGAATCTATTTCTGACTGGCTGGCAAAGGAAGCAGATCTACACAAGTCCAACCCACAGACCACAGTAGGCGAGTGACGGCTGTGGATCTGTAGCGGAGGAGTCCTGGAAGCTTCTGGAAGGAGGCATCTTCAGGCCTGGCTAGATTCCTCACTGCTGCACTCCCATGACCGCCACAGGAAGAAGGGCAAGCCTTGGCCTACAAAGCTCTGGTGCCCCGCGGGTACTGCCCTGGAGGCTGCAAAGGGAGGAGGAGCAGCTGTCCAGCCAGCTGCCCTGCCAATGACCCCACCGTGGCCAGGGCCGGCCTGCCTCCAGCCCTGCCAACCTGGCCTGGCCCAGGCGGCTCCCAATCACAGGGTCTTCTCTGCCCAGCTAATGACCATGCTGCCAGCAGCCCTGGCCGCCACCCTCCTTCGGGGGAGGCAGCAGCTAACTACAGAGCCTGCTGGCCCAGACAGTGGCCGGGCCAAAAATCACAGCCACCCATCACACCACATCCTCTGGCCCTGAGGCTGTGGTCTCCTCCCCTACCTTCCAGGGTCACGAAGGACACTGCAGAAGGCTGGAGCTCTGGAAGCTCAGACACCATCCCCCTCACCACAGACCCGGGGAAACAGGACCACAGCATGGGTCTGATTCACCCCAAGTCACACAGTCAGCCAGTGCAGAGCCCAAGGCCCTCTGCTCAACCCAGCACTGTCCTTCCCTAGCCCTGAGAAGAAGGCTCATTTCCAGGCTTTTTACCTGCGTAGTTCACTCTTTTTACCTGCGTAGTATGCTCTAGACACTCCCCACTGTCTAGCTGTGTGACCTTGGGCAAGACAATGTACCTTTCTGAGCCCTGTCTTCCAGGGTGTAACAGTAGCTACCACCCAGAGTTGTGAATGAGAGGATCTGTAAAACACTTAACACAGTGTCTGGCTCAGAATAAGTTCTCAAGAGCATTAACAATTGCTCATATCATCATCACAATATTATTAAATGAGTATGTAGATGCATTTTACAAACTGTAACATGTGATGCAATGGTAGGTATTGTTTATTACTAGTACTGTGAAGTTAAAGGTTCAGAGAGGGTGTGACCAGAGGGTTGGGTAATCCAGGAATGTTTCTGGGGGGATTTATGACCTGAATTAGGCCCTGACTGATGTGGAAGTGAGCAGAGCGGAGGAGCATCATAAACAAAGGGACCACACATGATGTGTTTAGGAGACAGTGGTGAGCAATGACCAGGGGTCCACGCAGTGGCTGCAGTGGGCAAGGCCTTGAATGCACAACAAAGAGGCCTGGTCTCCATCTTACTGGTAAGAAGGAGTCACAGAGGGTTCTCAGTGGGGGCCCCATGGTGCTTTCTGCAATATGAATTCTGTCTGGCATTCAAGGCCCTCCACCGTCTGGTCACTCACCCACCCCTCTTCTCCACACCCCTCTCTGACCCCACAGATCCACCATCATCGTCCCAGAGTTCTCCCCACCTCCCTGCTTATTACACCATCCCACCTTCTCCACCATTAGCCCACCTCACGGTTCTCGTTCACAGTGAAACACCCTTTCATTAAGTACCTTTCGTGCCATCTGCTTTACATATATGACCTCACAGTCACCCGTAACTACCCTCATTTTACAGAGGAGCGAGCAGAGGCCTGGCTGGGTCAGGTGTCTTGCTCACAGTCTCACAGTGAGTGAGTGGCACAGCCAGAATTCAACCTTGAACTGATGTCGGGACCCCTACTCTCTAAGGCAAGTTGCCTCTAGCCTTAGCCCAGACCCCTTTCTCCTTGATAAAGCCTTCTGGGTTACTCCAGTCCCCAAGAGCCTCTCCGGGCCACCCCTCCTGACCCATTTGGAATCGGAGGCCCACAGCTTGAGCCTGGTTCATCTATAGCTTGGTTTCCACTGTTTCCTGCGGGTCCACCTTGCCCCCCAGTAAGAGAGCTGGGGTTGATATTAGGTCACTTTCTTCCTGTCGCCCCTTTCCCCCGGATCTGAGACTTTGTCTAGCACTGACGGGAACCACCTGCCTCCTCTGGTGGGGCTCAGAAGCTCAGCTGAGCACACAGCAAACAATTTCCCTAAGCCCGCCTCGCAGCGAGGCGAGCCATAAATTATTCACCGCACCTTTGTGCCTAGGGAGGCCAGAGGGAATGAACACCCGCTCCCCACAATCCCAAAGAAAGCCAGCAGCCCTGGGATGAGGGATCGGAACCTAGAGCCCCTTGCCAGGGTCCCCAAGCAGATTTCTGAGGGCTGTGGGCCCAGGGAGGTAGCGTAGGGTAGCCTGACCCATACAGCTGAGCAAACCCATGTCTGTGAATCTGCAACAGTAGCCTCCATTCCAATCCAAGGCAAGTCTGAGAATTTCTCTGGATTTCCTGGTCAAAATCCAAGCTTCCTTTTCTTACAGGGAAGGAAATAAATTATCTGGCCACGTGCTGTATATTTATATCTCATTTAAAGCTCACAACAACCTTGTAAAGGAGGAATTCTAATTTACAGAGAAGCAGCTGGGGCTCAAAGGAGTGAAGTGACTTGCCCAACACCACATGGCCAGTGGGAGGAATCAGAGCAGATTCACGCCGCCTGGTCTGTCTGACTCACTGCCGTCTGCCCGTGCCGCTTAGCCCTCCCCGTTGGGAGCTAGTCACCACAACGCCTTTTCCATCTGGGTAGCTTCCAGGGCACCTGGGACGCAGTCAGCACTCAGTTCCTGAAGCAAACTCCAAGGCCCTGCGCAGGAGGTCTCACCTCTCTGCCCCCCAGCTTCCCACACAAGGCAGCCATTAGGAACAAGCCCAGTCTTGGCAAACAGCAAAAATTCTTCAGCAATTGACAGTGTGCCGGATGTGATGGCTCCATTATCTGAGCAGGTAACAAACAGCCTGCCTTGACCCCATTTTACAGGTGAGGCTTGGAGCCCTGGATGCATGCAAAAGGTCCCAGGTGGCTCCCCAGCCCCGTTCTGCCTCACTCCAAGTTCCAGCTCCTTTCCACCCCACCGTGAAATGAGATCACAGGTGTGAAATTATCTCATCAAAGAGCAGCTTTGTTTAGATGCAGGGATTATTATGAGAATCTGAATCCCCACGGATGGTGGGGGTGAGGCTGGAGAATCCCAAGCCCCTCAGTCACTTTCCCTTCCAGTTCCCCCAAACACTCCACCCCCAGGGACCGAGCTTCCAGCCTCCAGCAGATCTCTCCACCCTCCCCCACCTCCCAGGGGCTTTCCAAGGTGGATTCCCCCTGACTCCAGGAAGCTGGGCACAGCAGGGGTTAACCAGTCACGGCCAAGGCCACCGGGGTTCCTACCTAGGCCACATCCCCTCCCCCTCCCCACCCAGAACAAGAGCCCACAGGGTCCATACCAAGCACTCTTTCACAACGTGCCTCTCCCTGCACAGCCCCAGGGGGGCAGCAGAAGAAGCCCCTGCCTGGGAATCCAGACCCTCAGACTGTGCCCCCAGCCCTAGCAGCCCCAGCTCTGAGACCCTGTGCAACCCGCTCCCCGCCTGGACCAGAGGTGTCTTGCAGGTTCCCTTGTCCAGGAGAGGCTGAGGTCAGACCTGAGGTTGGGGCCAAAGGCTATGGGGCTGCTGGTCTGTCTCAGGCCCCAGCACCCTGCACACAGATTCTCACAACAGCCTGATACAGGGTCACCCAGACCTCACATCAGGGGTGGGAAAACCCCAGCCAGCCACCCAGAAGATGCTAACTTGGGAGGGGGAGGGGACACCTTGAAGGATGTTTGGGAAGGTTTTCTCAAGTGTACTTCTGGCTCAACTACTCACTTGCTTTAGGACCTCAGCAATTGGCACCCCCTGTCCTCAGGCCTCAGTGTCCCCCTTACTAATGTGAAGGATGTGAGCTGGGTGAGTGCTGAGGGGCCGTATCTCCTGCAGTTCTGATGGGCTGTGACTTAGGGACCTCTACAGTGTGTTCTCCCATCAGATAAGCAGCGTGTCAGGACCTCCGGAGCGTCTTAGAGACACTGGAGTCTGGCACACAGGGTACAGGGGCAGCTGCTCTGTCAGAGAGGGAAGCTGTGGAACTGGGAAGCTTCCCACTTCTGCCCTCAACTCTGGGTCACCTTTCCTGGGAGGTGACATGACAATGGAGTGGGAGGGAAAGAGGCCAGGAGAAGCCACGTCCCAGCCTCAGGATCAGCTCTCCGATGCCCCAGTGGCCCCCACCTCGACCCCCACCCCCACCCCACCTCCTACCATGCGGCTCTGCACTTCCTTTCTTTTTCTCTCCCTTCTCTGCTCCTTTCCCTCTCCAGCATAACACTCCTCCCCAGTCTCAGCACCAGAGTAAAAAGAGCAGGGTCAATCAACCCCGTTGAACCTCAGTTTCCCCATCTGTAAGCGCTCTTAACAGCACACAACACCTTCTATCACACGGAGTAGTGAGCCATTTGCGCAAGGGTGGGGCGCGGAACGGCACACAATGGGCGCTCAATAAGTGCCCGTTTTCTCCCTTTTCCTCCTCCCTTTCCCGCGCCCCCTCCTAGCCAGTTCCAGCCGCAGCTAGTACCCAGTGCACACCCGCAGGTGGCCCCAGCGCTGCCGGGATGGGGTCGGAGGCCGCCTGGCATCCGGGGCTCTCTCACCTGCACTTCTCGGCTCTCTCTTGTGCTCTCTTGGGGGCAAGCGCTCAGCTCCTCGCCTGGGGCGGCAGGAAGGTGGCAGCTTCGACTCGAAGCACCAGCCCAGTCTGGTTCAGTCCGACTATCCAGCCCGCCTTGGACCCCTCACGGGGCGCTGAACCCGGGCCGGGGTTTCCTGGATGTTCGCACGGTCCCAGGTCCGAAGCACCGGATTGGAGGCAGCTGAAGGTTCGGGTTTCGGGCAACCAGAGTCTGGAGGCGTCCGGGCTGCTTTGCACTCAGTCACGGGGCTGGGGGCACCCCGCCTTAACCGCGGTCGGAGGGCTGGGGGCTCCAACACACACTATAGAAAGGCTGGGAACGAGCCCTTAACCCTAGAGCCGTATGGTGGGCCAGGAGCGTCCCTCGCCGGTGCACTGGATCAGGGTCTGGGGCTCGGGGCGCCCCGGCCACACGCCCCGGACCGCAGGGCAGGGAGCGTCCCGGCGGAACCCGGGTCTGGGACAGGCGGGGCAGGGCAGGGCGCCGGCGAGGAGGCGCGGAGCCCGGCGGGGAAGTCTTCTTAGGTTCGGATTCGGCTCGCTCTGCAAAATGGGGCGGTCCTCGGCGCGGCAGCTGACTCCAGAGCTCCGGGCCGCGGCTATACTTCCTCCTCTTTCCCCGGCTCGCTAGCCGCTCGCTCAGTCCCGCGCCGCAGCCGCTGCCACCCCCGCCGCTGTCATCCCCGCCGCCCACCCCCACAGGAGCTGCAGTCGAGCCGGAGCCGAGCAGAGCCTAGGTACCGCCGCTCAGCGCCGGAGCGCCTGCCAGCGCGGCCCCGCCCGAGTGGGGGCGGGGTCATCCTGAGGCCCCGCCCCACCCCGGCCACCGGCAAGGGGCGGGGCGAGCTCCAGATCCCCTCCCCGCGGTCCCGCGCCGTCGGGCAGCGGGAGCCAATCGGAGAGTGGGAAAAGAGCGGAGGTCTGCGGAACGTGGGCTCTACCTCGGAGAGGGCGGGGCAGAAGTGGAGAGGTGCCGCCCGAGAGAGGACAATGGAGGGGGAGGATGGTTTAAAGAGCTGAGCGAGAGGAGAGGGTAACCTGGGGACCCGGATGGAGGGAGAGCTGGGGAGGGCTGGTTTGTCTGGGACCAGGGGTGGGGGAGTCATGGGGTAGGAACAGGGGTCGGGGTGGGAAAAGGATTAGGATGTAGGCTAGGTGAGTTGTCCGGGGTAGTGGAGTCCCCAGGGATAGTGGAGCCCTCGGGACTGGTAGGACACACCCTCACAGTACCCTTCTCCTTCCCAGCTAATAGGGCTCAGCGCGAGGAGGCGAGCTTGGATGCAGTGAAATATTCAGGTTTCAGGAAGCGGTGAAAAACAAGTTTCTGAAGATAAAGAGCGGATCTTCCTTCAACATTTCGCCTTTTCCAGCGCCCATCCGCTGGGAGGTGCGTCGTTGTCAGTTTTAAAAAATAAGTTAAGAGCAGAGATGTGTGAGGACCACACACACACACACACACACACACATCCTCAAGAGTACTGAGTTCTGCCCCGAACTTCTGTCCCTCGGCCCCCCGCCAGCCTTGGGGCTGGAGCTGTGTCTGATTTATCTCTGAGTCCCAAGCACCTAGCACAGGGCGGGGCACAGAGCTGGTCTTGGAGGGTTTTAATGTATGAATGAATGAGTGTTGAATGTCCTGCAGGGGCCAAGTGAAAGCCACTAATTGGTCTGGGGAGCGAAAGAATGGAGGCCGCAGAGGACAGGTTATCTGTAAGCCTCTCCACCAACCTTATGCAGTAGGTACTCCATTTCACTGATGAGGCCACCAAAGCAGAGAGAGGCCAAATGATGTTCCCAAGACCATATAGCTGGCAGAGAATGCCGTCTACTCATCACTATCACTATCTATAGGTCAGGGGACTTCCCTGGCGGTCCAATGTTTAAGACTCCATGCTTCCAGGGGCTTCCCTGGTGGCGCCGTGGTTAAGAATCTGCCTGCCAGTGCAGGGGACACAGGTTCGAGCCCTAGCCGGGAAGGCCTCACATGCTGCAGAGCAACTAGGCCCGTGCGCCACAACTGAGCCTGCACTCTAGAGCCCGTGAGCCACAACTACTGAGCCCGTGTGCCACAACTACTGAAGCCCATGCACCTAGAGCCCGTGCTCCACAACAAGAGAAGCCACCGCCATGAGAAACCAGCACACCGCAACGAGGAGTAGCCCCCGCTCCCCGCAACTAGAGAAAGCCCGCACGCAGCAACGAAGACCCAACACAGCCAAAAACAAAATAATTAATTAATTAATTAATTTAAAAAGACTCCGTGCTTCCACTGCAGGGGGTGCAGATTCCACCCCTGGTCGGGGAACTAAGATCCTACATGCCGCGCAGCGTGGCCAACAAAACAACCACTAACATTCTAGGGCAAAGCTATGTGGCTTTGAACAGGTTCCTCAACCCCTCTGAGCCTCTGGTTCCTCGTCTGTAAAAGGGAAATAAAGATGTTGCTACTTGGCAAGAACTGGGCAGGCACCAGGCTTCAGAGGATGGAGGGAAGGGTCTTCCTGGCAGAGGAAATAGCATGTGCGAAAGCATGGAGTCTGAAAGAACACCTCTGGGGACCCCTGGCCTATTCTGGGGGGATTAGGAGAGTCTTCCCTCAGGGCAGACTCGGGCCAGAAGTAGGGGTTGGTTAGCTTAGGAGGGAACCTCAGGGAATGGACAGTACTCTGTCTGGGCATCTCTCGGCTTGAGGTCTCTGTAATCAGGTATTTCGTGTTTAGTTGGACCCACTGGGCCAGGAGCACCTCCGTGGCTATGCGCCCCCCACCCATCACCAGCAGAGAGCCTGGCGCCCTTGTGAGACCTCAGCACTGGGAGATGAATGAGGCTCTCACAGAGCCCCCAAAGCGGGTCAGATGAGCAGAATGCCTGCATGAAAAGGAGGCTTTCAGAACAGACCCTCCATGACCCTTGAGGCCCTGGAGAGAGGTGCCCAAGGTCACCAGGAGGTGACCAGCACACAGTTCTCAGACGCCCACATTTGCCCTCTGACTACCCTTCCGGGGGAGAAAGTCTCTTGACGCGGGAGAATCAGGCCTTTTTGTGGCCAGAGAGGCTCACGAAGTGTGACAGAGGCACGGTCACGGTGGCTTGTCTGAGGGTGATTGAGGGCTCAGAGGCCGGCTCTGAACCTAGGCCTCGGGGCTGACAGGAAATGCTAGCCTTGTCAGCCTGGTGCTGGGCTCCAAGAACCTTCACCCTCCTGACATTCTTCTGACCTTACTTTCTTCTGCAGCTTCAGCTCTGTTGCAGATTCCTTCCCAATCTCAGTACAAATGAACATTCACTTTCATGCCTACATTTACATTAAAAATTTCACATTTCTTTTTCTTGAATAGGACCACCGAATTGCGTAAGGCTTCACACCCTGTGAGATCTGCTTCCAACAAATCATTACAGTGCACCCACCACGTGCAGGCTCTGTGCTTGGTGCAGGCAGATGCGGCCCTCCTGCAGCTCACTGACTGGTGGGGGGCTGATAGGCTCAACTCAACTTGTTGGCCCTCACAATACATCCTGCTTTCCTGCCTCTGCCTCTGCCGGCCCGGATTCCTTTCCCCAGCTCTCATGCCTGCATGCGCCCCACTCGGCCACTGGACTTCTCTCCATCCTCAAGGCCCAGTACACAAATTGACCTCTCTGAGAAGCCTGCCTGACTCCCCCAGTGGGGAGCACGGCATCGTCCCACGGAGCTGCTGACGCGGCTCTTTGTGCCGCTCTTAGGGTTCTGATCTGCTTAGATGTTGGGCTCTTTCTGGGTTGGTTCTCCCACTGGAGTGTGAGCAAGGAATGCAGTCTTGTTTCTCTCTGTCCCCATCCCACGACCCTGCCCCGCTCATCCCACATTTACCAAGAATTCTGAGGCTGGATGAAGTCCCAGACCAAATATTGGGCACCCAGGGATGGGACAATCAGGGAGGAGCTGCCCTTGACATCAAGGAGCTCCGGTCCCAGGGCTCTCTGCAGTGGCGGTGTACACAGAAGGCGCCACGAACACAGAGGAGGCTGCCTGATTCGGCAGGGGGAGCGTGGGGCAGGGTCCAGCCGGCTTCACTGGGAAGGTGGCACCTGAGGCAGAGGGAATGCTGAGCACAAAGGCATGAAAGTGGGAACTGGCAGGTGATGGGTGAGAAGTTCGGTGTGTTTGGGGGAATGGGAATGACACAGGAAGGAAGAAATGGAGGTCGCACTGGGAGCAGTTAGAGAGCAGACTCTGGACCCACATGGCCTGGGCTTGAATCCCGGCTCTGCCATCACTAACTCTGTCCTTGCTCTGTGCCTCGGTCTCCCCATCTGTAAAGTGAGAATAATACTAGTACCTACTTTGTAGTCTATTTATAAGGATAAAATGAGTTCATTTCTATAAAAGCTTAGGGCAGTGCTGGTACATGATAAGCCTCGCTGCGAGTGTCTGATAAACAGGATGGAGCTGGAGGGGACTGCACAGGCCACGTTAGGTGGGGCTTTGAGTTTGGCCTTTATATCCAGAGGGTACCAGAGCGTTAACAAAGGGGGAGGGGTGAAGGGGTGGAGGCGGCTTGGCTTAGATCCAGCCTTGCGCCTCTCAGCCCGTGGACACCCAGAGGGCCTCCTGCCTCCCCAGCCCTGCCCACCTCTCCCCTTCCCTGGCCTTCCGGTGCCCCCGGTAGCCCTGTGGCATCAATTGATGTACAGTGGGACTGTAGGGGCTGGGGCCACCCCTACCCCGGAACACCCAGGGAAACTTTATGGCCCGATTAATTGCCAAAGGAGGTCAAAGAGGGGCCCCGAGGAGGACCAAGGTACATGGGCGGGGCCTAGCATCCAGGCCCTGGCTGGGCTGAAAGGATGGTGGGATTGGATCCAAGTGTGTGTTCCGTGGGGAATGGATGGGGCTGGGGGGAGAAAGTCAACTGCCAGGACTGAAGGTGAAGTTGGATATCGGACACTTGGGGCCTGATGCAGAGGGCTCGGGAGCCAGACGGGCATCCTGGCCCAGGCACCTCCCCGCTCTGCCTCGGCTTCTCCGTGAGTAAGATGGAGATGAGAAGCGTGGCCCCTTGAAGGTGGTGGGGACGGAAGGAGAGGCAGTGCTCCGTCACCAGGCCTGAGGTGGCATGGTGCGTGTGCCGACACCAAGCTCAATTCCAGGGCACCGAGGCAGAAAGGCCAGGAGCAGCCGCGGCTGGAGAGGCGGCAGGGGGCGTGTCACGTGTCTTTGTCATCGAGTTTGGCTTCTTTGCTGAGGGCAGAAGGGACCCCTGGGAGGGTCGAAGCGGCGGTAACAAGGTCAGATTTGCCCTTCAGAGCTCAGCCTGATCACTGCCTGGAGAAGAGACTGAGGCAGGGAGGCTGGCTGCCACCTGTTTTAAGAGTCCAGGCGACAAGGAGAGATGAGGGTCTGAGCTGGGCCCTGGCCGTGGGGCAGGGGTGGGAGGTCAGGAACATTTCGGAGTCGGGGGAGAGGCAGGCTGATGATGGTGTCTCTGTGGGGTGAGGGGGAGAGAGAGTGAGTTGGGTCTGGAGCTCAGGAGAGGGACCAGGCCCGAGGCCACGGCCTGAGACAGGCTTTGGGATGAGAGGGTCAGCGGCCCCAGGGAGGGAGTGGGAAATCCACAGGGAGAGGGGTGGGCAGGGGAAGGGGCCCAGAAAGAGCCAGAGAAGGACTGGTCAGAGAAGGCGGAGAGAGGCGGGAATCAGACACTGAGTGAAGAGTGAGCGGCAAGGAGAGGTGAGCAGGGCCAGGACGCAAGCGTCCTGGGGTCAGTGGCTGGGACTGAGGGTGGCCCGGGGGAGGTGGAGGCAGGAGGAGGGGTGCACTTGGATCTGGTGTGGGTGCCCTCCCCAGGGTAGCTGCAAAGAGTGCATGCTTGGGTGGCAGCTGGAGGAGGAGGCAGAGGCAGAGGCTTTTAGAGAGGACTTAAAACCGTGAGCAAGGATGAGATAATGGGTAAGGCTAGAGAGGCAGCGCCTCCACTTCAGGGGCTGGGGGGGACCCTAGTGGGGGTGGGGCAGGTGAGGAAGATCAGACCTGGGGTCTCAGCGAAGCAGGAGGCCAGGGCAGGGCCAGGTGGAGCCGCCGAGGCAGAGGCCTGAAGCTGGGAGGCTTGCTGTGGAAAGTGAGAGGGGAGGGGAAAAGTCCGACTGAGATGGGAATCTGTGGCAGCTCCTTTCCCCTGGTGGAGGGGTTGGGGGCGGCTGGCTTCGGGGAATGCCTGTCAATGATACCGGGCGCCCCTTCCCATTCTCCTGGATCCCTGCTCAGGCTCCAGTCTTGAAAGGGCGGGGAGCTTCAGGGCTTCTCGGACCCCAAAGTCTGTGGGCTTCCTCCCTCCCACCAGGCCTTGCCACCAGCAGATGGGAATTTTCGTGATCCCAGTAACGCCAAGTTTACCTTTACCAGCACCTCCTGATGCTCACGAGAGGGTACTGTGTCTCCAGTACAGGGTATGAGGGATACCCAACAGGCAGGCGCCCAGTACCTTTCCCTAAAGAAAGGCAAAGGGGATGCCTCTGCTGCCTCTGGCCGCCTCTGCTGCCCCCTGCTGTATGATCCTGATTGGTGCAGAATAATAATCCTAATCGCTAACACTGGAGCACTGGTTCTCAAACTTTTTGGTCTCAGGATTGTTTCTCACACCCTAAAAATTATTAAGGACCCCAGAGAACTTCTATTTATATGGCTTGTATCGGTATTTACAGTATTATAAATTTAAACTGAGACATTTAAAATATTTAAGTAATTAATTTAAAATAGTTATAACAATCTTAGTAAATGTTAACATATCTTAATGAAAAACACCTACATTTTCCAAAACAAAAAATTAGAGGTGGGCTTCCCTGGTGGCGCAGTGGTTAAGAATCCGCCTGCCAATGCAGGGGACATGGGTTTGAGCCCTGGTCCGGGAAGATCCCACATGGTGCGGAGCAACTAAGCCCATGTGCTACAACTACTGAGCCCACGTGCTTAGAGCCCGTGCGCCACAACTACTGAGCCTGCGCTCTGGAACCCGCGAGCCACAACTACTGAGCCTGTGTGCCATAACTACTGAAGCCTCTGAGCCTAGAGCCCATGCTCTGCAACAAGAGAAGCCACTGCAATGAGAAGCCCGCACACCACAACGAAGAGTAGCCCCCGCTCACTGCAAGTAGAGAAAGCCCGCATGCAGCAACAAAGACCCAAGCAGCCAAAATTAATTAATTAAGAAAAAAATAAAGCATTTAAAAAAAATTAGAGGCATTTTTATATGTTTACAAAAAATGTTAATGGCTGGCCTAATAAAAGTCAGTTGGATTCTCATACCTGCTTCTGAATTCAGTCAGATGCAATATATTGTTTTGGTTAAAGTTTACAAAGAAAATACAGGCTTATACTGATATGAGTTAGAAAAGGGAGGAGTATTTTATTGGCCTTTTCAAATAATTGTGGCTATTATTTGATACTAACTTAATCTTGAAATATTTCTTGAAGTTTAGTTACTATTAAAATCTGAAACCATGGGACTTCCCCGGTGGTGCAGTGGATAAGACTCTGTGCTCCCAATGCAGGGGGCACGGGTTCCATCCCTGGTCAGGAAACTAGATCCCACGTCAGGAAACTAGATCCCACAGGCATGCTGCAACTAAGAGTTAGCATGCCACAACTAAGAAGCCCCAGAGCTACAACTAAGGAGCCCACCTGCCACAACTAAGGAGCCCACGTGCTGCAACTAAGGAATCCACCTGCCACAAATAAGACCCAGTGCAACCAAATAAAAAAAAAAATCAAACCATATCAATGAGATTTTCTTACTCAGTTACATTAAAATCCATTGGTCTCTTTTGCACTTTGTATCTTTTACCATGGATGATTTTGTAAAAGCATACATTGGCCATTTGGGAGAAAAAGGGGTTCACTGAGTCATGCAGATCTTTCAAATATTGATAAATTTCAGTATATAATATTAAAAATCAAATTTTTTGATTGGCAAGGTGTGGCTTCAGACAGGGCTCAGATGTCACCACCTCATGGAAGCGCCTCTGGGCTCCCACAGGCCCCTGGGCTTCCCTCCGTCCTCTCATTTACCAGCCGCTTCTGTGAATGTCAGCTTAGGTGTCTGCTTCCACCAGGCCACACCTGGCAGCTGGCACAGGGCCGGGTACATCGCGACACAATGGTGGTCATCATCACCCCTGTTTTACTGCCCTCTCCGGGCAGCCCAACCCTCCTGGGCAGGGAGAGCAATTCCTTCACTTATTCATTGCTCCATCCCTTTCCTCACTCTTTAAATACATTTATATTGAGTGTTTACTTTGTGCTCAGCATGGTTGTAACATTCTAACACAGCAGCAAAAATCTCTGCCTTTGTGAAACTTACTTTCCGGTAGAGGAAGGCAGACAATAAGATAAAAAAGAGAGAGAGAATGGTATATATTAGATGGGACACGCACTTTGGACAAAGAAAGAACAGCATAGACAGAGGAAAGTAGGGAATATCGGTGACGGGGTTACCATTTTAAACAGAGTAGTCAGGGAAGGTGACATTTAAGTAAAAACCTGAAGCAGACGGCAGGTGCAAAGGCCCTGAGGTGGGATGTGCCTGGTCTGTTCATGCCAGGAGGCCAACATGGCTGGAGTGGAGGGAGTGACTGGGTGGAAGGACGTAAAGGATGGTGTACAAGGTCACTGAGATCAGATCACGAAGGGCCTAGAGCCCATGGTGAGGAATATGACTTTTACTCCAATTGAAATAGAAAGGCACTGCAGACTTCTAAGTCATTTGCCTTATGAGTCAGACCAAGGGGGAGAGGGTAGAAGCAGGGAGAGCAGAATGAGGCATCAGGTGAGAGGTGATGGTGGCTCAGATCAGGGCAACAGCAGGCATGGTGAAGTAATCAGATGCTGGGGTGTCCTTGGAAGGTAGAACCACAGGATTTTCTGATGAACTGAACGTATGTTGTGAGAGAAATAAAGGAGTCAAGTATGGCCCCGAGTTTTTGGCCTGAATACTTAGAAGGATGGTGCTGCCATGATCTGCCATTGAGGAAGGTGATAGCAGGAGCAGATTTGGGAAACAGAGCAGAATTTGAGTTTGGACATGTTAATTCTCAGGTGTCTCTTAGACATCCAAGTGGAGACGTTAGGCATACAGTTGGGTTTAGAAGTCTGGAGGCTGGGAGAAGTCCAGAAACTCAGGAGCTGTTGCTTGTTCCTTCTCTTCTGCTGTTGTGGGAGCCCTGGAGCTCAGTCTTAGGGCTTCTCTTCTCCAGCAGAACCATTTGCTTGTCAGGCTCATCAATTGCAAAGCTTTAAGTACCTTCTCTGGACCTACAGCTCCCATAGGTATAACGGTTGGCGCTCTAGCCGCCATCTTGGTCTTTGAAGACATAGGTCACGCCCTAGGGTTGGAGGAGCCATGAGCTGGAAGGAGCCTGAACACCCGAGGACTTAAAAAGCAGAGCCTCCATACCACCCTTGAACCATCTATTTCCAGACTTTTATGTGAGACAGAAACAAACTCTCTTGTTGAAGCCAGAATGATTCTGTTATTTGCAGTTGAGCTTAATCCTGCAATGATACCTCCTGTTCACTGCATTATCTCATGCTCATCCTGACAATGGCCCTGTCGAATGGACGTTACCCGCCTCATTTTAGAGAAGAGGAAAGGGGGCTCAGGGATTTTCGGCAAGAGGCCAGTGCAAGGCTGAAGTGGGCTCAAGCCCTGGGCACTCCAACTTCTGGCCCTGCTCTCTCCGCCAGCCCCTGGGCCCACACCCAGGCTGACCTCCCTGTGTGCACTAATGCCTTCTGGGTTTCCCAGGGTTCTTTATCCAGGGCCCAGAATCATCTAATGAGAAGGAGGAACTGTCTTGGGGTCAGAGATGTTGCAGGGTGACAACTGCCCCGGTTTGCCCTGGACTGTCCCTCCTTTAGCACGAGGAGTCCTACATCCCTCAGTCATGGGCAAACCCGGACAGGTGGTCACCCTAGAGCTCTGGTCCAGCCAGGACCCATTGCTGGCCCTGTGGACACCCAGACCCTGAGCCATTACAACCTACCCACTTCCAGGCATTTATTCCCTCCCCATCCCTGAGCCCTGGGAGCTTGCTGAGCTGGGGCCTTAGGTGGGAGGCCCTGAGGTCTGGTGAGGGGCTGGGGCCGGGGTTAAGGCACCAGTCCCCAACATTTTTGGTACCAGGGACCGGTTTCACGGAAGACAATTTTTTCCAAGGAAGAGGGGAAGGTTTCAGGATGATCAGGCATTAGATTCTCATAAGGAACGTGCAACCTGGGTCCCTCGCATGCGCAGCTCACAGTCGGGTTCCTGCTCCTATGAGAATCTAATGCCGCTGCTGACGGGAAGCGGGGCTCAGGCGGTAATGCGAGCGATGGGGAGCGGCTGCAAATACAGATGAAGCTTCGCTCCCTTGCCTGCCGCTCACCTTCTGCTCATGGACCGGTACCTACCGGTCCATGGCCTGGGGGTTGCGGACCCCTTGGTTAAGGGATTAAGGAGATGGGGCTCATCCGTACTGGCAGGAAGTAACAGTCCAAATTCCATCTTGATTTCACCTTGCACTGGACTCAGAAGTCAGCAGCCCCCATACCTGTCTCGACCTTTTTTTTAATCCCCTGACTCTCTGCATATCCTGTAAACCACCGTCCCTCCCGCCCACCTCCCACCAAGAAAGCACAGAATCCCAGCCTGCTGTGGTCTGAGGCAATCAGGCTGACCCGAGGGTGCCCACCCACTCCTGTCTCCCCCCCCCCCAGGCACCCATCAAGCATGGCTGGGCCCTGACTCAGAATAGCACAAGGGGCTCGGCACTCAGAAAGACTCCTGTCAAATTCTGGCTCTCCTACCTTCTCCCCAAGTGAACTTGGCCAGGGATTTCACCTGTTGAGCCTCGGTTTTCTCATCTGTAAAATAGGGATAATAGTACTTACCACATTAGGCTGGGGCAGGGGTTCATGAGATAATGCCCCACGAAGCTTAACACAGGGCTTGGCACACGGGCAACACCCATACAGCTCGTCATCATCACTGTCATTGCGTTACCACTCCTCTGTGCCAGGGAGCCTTTGTGCTGGTTGCCAGGGCCCCAGTGATAAGCCCGAAGACATCCAGGGACTCCCCAGGGAAATCACAATCTGATAAGGACACAGGACACAAGACAGTTATCGAAAATAAAATAACTGTTCTAATGGAGGAGTGAACAAGGTGTGGTGGGAGCATCAGGGAGGAGGAGAGTCTCAACGGGGCCCATGGGGCACTGAGGAAGCCCCTCCTGGAGGGGGTGGAGCATGAGTGGAGCCTTGCAGAGAAGCAGATTTTTGCCAGGCAGATCCAGGCAATGAAGGAGCCTCTTGCGACTCACTGTGTCTAGGGCTCTCTTGTCCTGTACTAAGGGTGGGGTGGGAACCAGGCTCGTGCTGCTGGCTGGCGTCTCTGCAGAGGCTCCAGAAGCTTCAGACAAGAGGGCCCCAGCACCCCTCCCCCACCCCACCCTAAATGGAGGGTCAGACCCTCCTGTAGGACCAGACCATCCTGTAGGACCAGCAGGAGGTGTGTTCCCAGACCTGTCCTGCCGCCTCCGCCCATCACCCATCCTTGTTAAATCAGTTTTTTTAAGAGAGAATTGTCACTCTGCTCTGCTTCCCCTCCCTCCTGTAAGTGAAGAGGACTTCCAAAGAACTGTTGGGAGAGCGTGATATGTGCACCTAGAATCTGGGGGACACGGGGACCGGAACTCCTCTCACACACTGCAGAGTCTAACAGCACGGTTTGTGTGGGGAGGCGGAATGGGGTGGGGGAGGCCAGGGCTACCCTGGGAAGGGCTCGCTGCCGGCTAGACCACACAAAGGATGCCGGACTTGCCTGTTGGCCAGATGAGGGCCTGCCTGCCTGCCTAAGGCCGTGTCCAGCTGCCTGAGGACCCCTTTGGGGGAGGTGAGGAGATCTCCTGAGTTAAAGATCAACTTTGGACATCAACCATGTCCAAAGGGTCCCCGGCCAGATTACAACTGTGTCAGGCAAGGAGGGCTCTTTCTGCCCTTTCTCCCACTCTGCACTCCACCCTGAAGCGGCCGCAAGTAGTAGCCAGAGATGGTCATAGAGGGAGAGAAGGAACTTGTCGGCACGCTCCCCAGGTTTCTGGTTTCTGAGGTAAGCCCAGCCTGAAAGAAGGGTCTCATTCTGGACTGGAGAGATTTTGGAAATTTGGTATTACTTTGAACTCTATTTTTAAAAGAGAAATGTGTGGATGATTTCAAACATATATGAAATTAGAGAGATTAGTACAATGAATCTCCTAGGTACCCATCCTTCAGCTTCAACAATAGTCAGGTCAGGTCAAACTTGTTCAACCTGTGTCCTCAGCCCACTCCCTCTGATGGAATTTTGAATCAAATCTGTGAGAAAGAATAAAACAACTTCCTGCTTGCCTTTGAAAAATTAAAAATAAAAAAAGTCAGCATCCTCCCCTGTTTGATTAGGGCACTAGTCTAGGGCATAAACCTGAGATCAATGTGGGCAGGACCCACTAAGTCATTCCACTGAAGGCAGGGTTTATACCTGCTTCTTGCATCATGTGTTCCCACCACTCAGAACAGTGCCGGGCACATAGTAGGTGCTTAATAAATCATTCTGGAGCCTCTCCTCCTCCTTCTCCTCTGTTGCATCCCAGACAGCAGCTCTTCTTTGGGCATCAGCTGGAGCTGATACTTAGCCCTCCATCCAAGGCTGCGGGCAGGTCCTGCTCATAGCACCCCACCCTGGGGCATATGCCAGAGGCAGGATTACTGCGCAGAACACAAGAGCTGATGAAATCAAGAGCCTAACTCAGTGCTCCAGATGGCAGATGGCTGTTATCACAAAAGCAGTGGTAAGGAGACACTCAGAAGAAAGTTTTGAGTGGAGGGTGACAAGGGAAGACATTTTGGGGACTTCATTTCACTCTGCGGAAGGTGGGACAGAAGGGGTGAGAATGAAGCAGTGAGACAGTGAGGAGACAGGTAATGGAATCTGGGGAGAAGGGATGAAGGTTTGACTCCTTCTGGGAAGGAAGCAATGGGGGATGTGAAAGATGGGGGAGCTGGAAAACTTAGAGGCACAGTTCAGCTGCTGTGCCCTGACCCCTCCCACCTTTAAGCTCTGAGTCCTTCCTAGGACTAACTACCTGTGCAAAGTGAAAACTACTGTGCTCCCTGTCCAAAAATTATTAAGAATTTCAAGATAAAAATTGCAAATATTGCACCAGATTTATTTATACTAAAAAATTATTCGTTGTTCATCCGAAATTCAGCTTTAACTGGGAATCCTGTACGTTAGCTGGCAACTCTACTAGGGGCATCCTGGTGTCTCCTCCATTACCTGGGGCTTCTAGGAGGAGAACCCTCGAACTTCAGCCTGCATCAGAATCACCTGGAGGGCTTGTTAAAACAGATTGCTGGGCTCCATCCCCAGAGTTTCTGACTCATAGGTCTGGGTGGGGTCCAAGAATTTCATTTCTAACAAGTTCCAAAGTGATGCTGATGCTTTTGGTCCTGGGGCCACATTCTGAGAACCAAGGTTCGAGGGTCCATTACCACAGTGAAGCCCATGAATAGGATCCAGAAATGTGCAGTGACCCAAAATAACCACCAGAGGGCAGAGGCGCCCACGAGTCAGGCCTCACGGGGAGCCCACTGTCTTGGGGCTGGGCTTACACCTAGGCTGAGCAATTGCTCTGTGCCTGACCAAGTCCAGGGCCCTGGCTGTGATGAAAACATGGGTCAGACTCAGTGCCTGCTCTTGAGAAGCTCAGGGTCTGGTTAGGGAGACACAGGTGTTAACTGGCAATTATAATTGGCGCTGAGGTGCTGGGAAGCACAGAGTAGAGTTGGGTGGGGATTCTGTGGGAACCCAGAGAAGGCTGGGGGTAGTCAGGCAGGCTTCCTGCAGGAGCTTGTGGCCTGAACCATGAGTAGGAGTCACCCAGGTGGGGAGAAGAGGTGGAAGGGCATTCTGCACAAGTACAAGGGCATGCAGGCTGGGAAATGTCAGGTGTTACCAAGGGCTAGCACAGAGGCAGGGGGGAGAATTGGTGGGTGAATACCTGGCGAGGCTGGTGGGGGCTTGATTGGATCCTAAAGGTCTCAGGGAGCCCCAGGAGGGTTTTAACTGATGGTATGTTAGAATGATCCCCAGGCAATGGTGTGGAGGAGGAAAGACCAGAGGCAGGGAAGCTAGAGAGGTGGCCGGCACAGTGGTCCAGGGAAAGGGTGACCAGACAAAGCAAGAATGGCAACAGTCTCATTCATTCATTCATTCATTCGTCCACTCATTACACACATTTATGGAGCAACTTCTCTGATCTAAGCCCTGGGCTGGATGCTGGGATTTGGTGGCCTTCTCAGAGAGCTTACAATCTAACAGGAAAGGCCACCAACCAACAGCTCATGGCACAGTTAGCCAGCCAGTGATATCTGTGGTCCCTGAGGGATCAATACAAGGGATGCCAAGGAAGCCAAATGGCAGGGTCTGGGCAGAGGTGGGGGGTGGGAGGCATCTCCCAGGAGAGCCCCTGACCTGGGCATCCTGACCTAGCAAGCACAGATGCCTCATTCAGCCAGACCTTGGCGCCCTCCCCACTGCAGCCCAGAGCTAACAATATGGCCATTGAAGTTTGCTGCCACTGCTCGAGGTCCAGCCTTTCCTGCTCCCATTCTCCCTCAGCCACACAGTCCTGGCCTTCAGCAGGGAAGAAAGAGCAGGATTATATGCAGGTACGAGGGGCTGGGCCCACTCCTCGACCACAGTCAGTCTGGCCCCCAGCTCCAGGTGGGCACCCGGGCTGGCACCTTCCTCAAACATACAGGGCTCTCATTCTAAGCATGTGAAGGGTTGGCCAGCTAGAAGCAGGGGGAGAGAGGAGATGACCTTACGTGCCAAGAGAATGCTCTCTAAGGGCTGTCCTGGCTGCTCAGGGTTCCTGGAACACACCACATTCATCTGCAGCGGTGAGATTGGCCCCATGGATGAAGTGAATTACAATCAAATTAACTGGAGCACTGCTCTCTAGAAGGGTGGCCTTTTGCTATTCTGAGAACATGCCTAGTTTTTTCTAGCCTTGGGGCCCTTGCACATATAGTCCCCTCTGTTTGGGTTGCTCTCCTCCAGTCTAAAGTTTTCAGGGGGTTGGCTTCGTTGGCAGGCAGAACAGTGGCTCCCAAAGGCATCCAGGTGCTAATCCCTGCATATGTTAACTTACATGGTAAAGGGGACTTTGCAGATGCGATTTGATATTTATTTATTTGGCTGTGCCGGGTCTTAGTCACAGCACACGGGATCTTCACTGCCGTGTGCAGGATCTTTACCTGTGGTGTGTGGGATCTTTTTTTTTTTTTTTTCAGTTGCGGCATGAGGGATCTTTAGTTGCGGCATGTGAACTCTTAGTCATGGCATGTGGGATCTAGTGCCCTGACGAGGGATCGAACCTGGGCCCCCTGCATTGGGAGTGCGGAGTCTTAGCCACTGGACCACCAGGGAAGTCTCCTACAGATGTGATTAAATTATGGATCTTGAGATAGAGATATTACCTGGTGGCCCTATGTAACCACAAGGTTCCTTATATGAGGGAGGAGGGGAGGGGGGTCAGAGAAAGATAGGTGATGACAGAAGCAGAGGTCAGAGAGAGGGGCAGCTATGAAGATGCTACACTGCTGGCACTGAGGATGGAGGAAGGGGTCATGCGTCAAGGAGTGCAGGCAGCCCCCTAGAACCTGGAAAGGATGAGGAAACAGACTTGCCCCAGAGCTTCCAGAAGGAACGCAGCCCTGCTGACCCATTCTAGTCTTCTGACATCCAGAACTATAAGAGGAATAAATTTTATTGTTTTAAGCCACTAAGTTTATGGTAAGTTGTTGTAGCAGCAATAGGAAAACAATACAGCCTCTCATCATTCAGTTCTCAGGTTACACCCCCTGTAAAGTACTCATCCCCGCACCTCCAACCACCAGCTTTTGTTTCTTCGTAGCACTTACCATTACCTGGAATTATCAGATCTGTTTCTTAGCGTATAGCCTGTCTCCTCCAGACGCATGTGAGGCTCCTTGAGAGCGAAGGACCTGTTTGTTCCCTCCTGTGCTCTTTGCACCCAGAATAGCGCCTGGTGCGTAGTGAGTCCTTGATGAATGTTGGTTACATGAAAGAAGGAATAAATAAAATAAATAAAGGGCTTAGGGCTTCCCTGGTGGTGCAGCGGTTGAGAGTCCGCCTGCCGACGCAGGGGACACAGGTTCGTGCCCCGGTCCGGGAAGATCCCACATGCCGCAGAGCGGCTGGGCCCGTGAGCCATGGCCGCTGAGCCTGCGCGTCCGGAGCCTGTGCTCCGCAACGGGAGAGGCCACAACAGTGGGAGGCCTGTGTACAGCAAAAAAAACAAAAAACAAAAAAAAGGGCGTAGTATGATCTCTCTCCCCTGTGTGCACTGAAGGCAAGGGAAGGGAGAAGCTGTGGCTGGCTGGGGGAGTCTCCCAGGCTATGAGAAGGCAGAAGGGGTCTTCGGAGCTTGGAGGTCGGAAGGAGAGAGGCATGGAGGGTGGAGGAGCCGATCTCTGCGTGCCTGTGGGAGTTACAGTGGCACCTAACACAGAACTGGTGCACAGACTTCCTAGCGTACAGCCCTCTCTGGTTTCAAACTCAGCACCTTTTATTTTTCTTTTGTCTCTCAACCTGGAAGACAGGCTGTTGAAAGGAACCATTGTTCTCACTTTGCAGATGGGGCACTGAGGCACTCAGTGACTTGAGAGTGGGAAGATATCCAGGTGCATCTCTGGCAAGGGCTCATGGGATCTGGGAAGTGCCTGAGGCTGCCCTGTCCCCGGAGCCTTCCCCAGGCCCTGCAGGCTTCCAGCTGCTGGACAGCCCTTCTGTCCATCTGCCTGGGATGCCCTTCCACACCTCGCCTTCTCTCCGGGCTGGGACTAGGGTGAGGAGAGTGAGACATTCACCCTGGGTGCAAATTACAAGGGGCACCCCGAACCTCAGGAATCAGAAGAAATAAGCTTTCCATGCAATATTTTTTAAAAATCAAAGTTAATGCCAAAAAAAACCACGATGAACAAAATATCAAAATTTTAAATAAACCCTTTTTTTTCCCATTTGGCTCAGCTCCAACATGGCTTGACACAGTACTATTTTATTGTCCTTGTCCAGGACTGGCTATGTGATATGTGAGGCCCCTCCTTCAAAAATTATTCCAAATTTCAAGATGGCAACAGCAGAATATGCAACCAAGTGTGGCACCGTGTCAGACTACACAGGTCGCATGCCCAGGAAGTTGGCCCTGATCCTGTCTTTATTTAAAACGTTGATATTTTGTTCATCATCTATTTTTTTTAGCATGGATTTTCATTGTTTTAAATATTGCATGAAAATATTACTTATCTTCATTACTGTGGGTTTTGGTGTTCCCATTGATTGTGCACCCGAGGAGGCCACCTCCCTTTTCTCACGCTCCCCGAGCCTTCTCTGCTTGAGGTGAGCTCCTTCTCCACCCCAGGCAGCCTCCTCCAGGAAGTCTTCCCTGCTCCCATCCCTGCATGGGCTCTGGCAGCCCTCTGCCTTCTCCCCTCTGTCACAGCCTTGAGCAGCCTGTGTGAGCTCCGTTGCTTAAGGACAGGGGGCGGATCTGGTTTGTTTCTGTGTTCCCAGGACAGGGCCTGGCTCAAAACATTTGCTCAGGAAAAGTTGGTTTCGAGTGAAAATGAGTGGCCTGCCAGCGTCTGGAATTCTGTGTCAACATGATGCCTTTGTCAAGTCCTTCTGTCTCGAGAAGGACCTTGGTAAAACCCCCTGGAAATGCCCAGTGGTGGCAGAGCCAGCTCTGTGGGCACTGGGCCTGCTTGTCCCCCACACCCCTCCCCCAGGACACTGTGGGAGACCCAGTCCCACTCCAGGGGGCAGGACAGACCTCCAGCAGGACGCGGGGACGGGCCAGCGCTGTGGGTGTGGATGAAGGCGGAGAGGGCCCCCCGTCAGGACTTTGGTATCAAGGCAGCCTCATCTCTGTGCTGTGCTATCCCCGCCTGTGGCCTGGCACTGGCCCATCGCTCACCGTACAAGCCGCACTGAGCTGCTGCGTGGCTCCTAGCCTCAGGGACTCACAGTCTTGCTCCCATGACTGGGCTTCCTGTCTTGGCCCTGGGACCAGGCTTGTCTAGATCTGCAGCTGAGACCCTTTCTGACACTCAGCCCCACTCCTGCCAGTCTTCCAGGGCTGGGTCCCTTGAGATCGCCCCCTTTAGATCCTGGGACTCTGTCAGACCTGGCCACCACTTGTCCAGATCCCCCTTCTTTGTGGCCCTGACACTGGGGCCTGGGCAGGGTTAATGAAGAAGAGGCTTGTAGGCGGTGCCCAAGATTTGGACAACTCTGAGTCCTGGGCATCAGCGATGCTAGTGTGACACTCCCCAGTTGGCTGCAGCGGACAGAACCCCGGACCCCAAGCAGGGAAACCTGGCTTCAAATCTAGGCTCTATCATTCCTGGGCTTTCTGAGGGCTCAGTTTCTTGATCTGCAAATTGGGAATGAAAATGCCTGCCTCACAGCAGGGATATGGGAGTTAACAGAGAATGAAAGCGCTCCCTGTACAAAGCGGGCATCAATAAATGCTCGTTCCCTTTCTCCTGTGTCTACTTTGGGCGCCCAGACTGGTCAGCTGTGCCCCTGGTAACCCCCTTCCCCCTCCAGCTCCCACGCCTTGACTTCTTTTTCACAACTCTCTGTCCTAGCGAAAGAGATGGGGAAACTGAGGCTCAGAGAGATCAGGGACTTGCCCGAAGTCACACACAGAGTCAGAGGCTGAGCACAGGCTGGCACCCAGGACCTGACTCTCACCCTGGGCTCTGCAGGTACCAGGTTCCTCCGCTCCCATCTCCCCATCTGGCCTTGAGAATGCGGAGCCTGAGCTGTGCAGCGGCATCGGCTGGGGCCCCTCCCCCGCCTCACGCACATGCACACAGCCGAGGGCTCTGGGTGCTTCCATGAAAGGCGTGTTTCCCTCCTGAGTCAGAGCACACCCAGAGCAGACAGCTCCAGCCTGCCCTAAGAGCTGGTCCCTCCTCCCCACTGGAACCTCTGGGCAGCGGCCAGCACAGCTGCATCCCCTCAGCAGGGCCTGCAACGATAGGCCCATGTTGCATCAGCTTGGCCTGTCCCTGTGCCGGCTCCTGCCCGCCAGCCAATGGGGCCCGGCCGAGTGTACAGATCCTGGCTCTGACCCACCCCACCAGCCACGGAATCACCACGCGGCAGCCTGGTCCTCCCTCGGCATTCTCAGAGAGGGAGGAGGGGACAGAGGGCATCGTGGCTCCGTCTCCTCCAGCATGGCCTTCCTCCCTCTGCCCGCCCACCCACCCCACTAGCGGCCCGGCCGGCTCCTCCTTGATTCTCCCTCCTGGAGGTGGCAGAGGATACTCCCCCCTCTGCCTGGCATGGGCCTGTTTCTCCCCAGCCTCTGTTCTCAGCCTCTGTGCCTGCTCTCACCCACACCGACCATCCCATGGCATCCATTAGTCTCCTGTGCCACAATCCCAAATCCCAGCCTGGCCTCTCCTGAGTGCCAGACTCACGGATGCTACAGCTTCTTGGATGCCTCCTATCTACAGACAACAGAGCTCACTACCTTCCCCCTAGAGCCTCCATCTCAGAGAGGGGACAGTTTGCCACCTATTTACCCAGGCCACACCCCCGAGAGTCCGCTTCCCTCCTTCTCCCTGGCCCTCCAAGCCCCAGTCCACTGCTGGACCCTCTTAGCCCCATGGCCCCTGCCCGGGTCCAGGCACCAGAATCCTGCTCTGGGTTATTGTGACATTCTCCTCTCTGGCCTCCCTCTGTCACTCTCCACTCAGCAGACGCAGAACTCCTTTAAAAACTCCAACGAGACCTTGTCATTTCCCTGCTAAACTGCCTTCAGGAGGGGCGCCCAAGTTCTTGCTAGACCAGGACTGGCCTGGCCACCTTCTGCAGCTCTGCCCACACATACTCCTGTCCCTTCACATGGTGACCTTTGGCATGACTCTTCTGTCCCCACTGGCTGCTGCCCATGAAATCCTGCCACAATCAAGCTCATTTTAGCCTGGCCTGAGGCCATGGGGGTGGAAAATGCTGGCCCTGGCCAGACAGGCTCCAGCTCCTGCCTCCCAGGCTCCCCAGAGCTGCAGTGAGGGGCCCCGAGCCCCAGGCCCCATCACGGCCCGTGCTTCCCCAGCACCTACTCAGACATGGCCTTCAAGCCTGGCTTGATCTCCCACTGGATGTTGCTTTTCTATCTACTTTATTGATTGTCAAAAAGTGATTATAAAAGTAATGTGTGCTATTGAAAAAATTCAGAGAAGCAGAGAGTTGAAAATAGACATAATGTGTATGTCCATCTCCAAAGATAGGATTAAACCATTTAAGAGTATGTCCTTCTGGCCTTTTTCTACGAATGTTATGCAGATCTCTCTATATTTTTGAATACACATTCATTGAGGAAAAAAAGCTCGAAATAGTAGAAATGGTTTAAAAATTAGGTGGAGGGACTTCCCTGGAGGTGCAGTGGTTGAGAATCTGCCTGCCAGTGCAGGGGACACGGGTTTGATCCCTGGTCGAGGAGTGGGATAAGGAGGGTGGGAGGGAGACGCAAGAGGGAGGAGATATGGGGATATACGTATGCATATAGCTGATTCACTTCGTTATACAGCAGAAACTAACACAACATTCTAAAGCAATTTTACTCCAATAAGGATGTTAAAAAAATTAAAAAATAAAAATATGAACATAGATACACGTACAAGGATGTTCATTATAGCCTCATTTGTAAGAGCCAAAAATTAGAGACAATGTCAGTAAGGCAAGGACTATTGGCAGCCACCATAAATGTGGAAAAGCCATTTTAATCCTCGGAGAGCTTAATGGATTGGTGGATAAAAAATGCAGCAGCTTATAAAACAGCATGTTTACGAAAATTCCATGTGCAGAGGCACAGATGTGTGGAAGGATGTTTACATTTCACCAAAAAGTCAATTCTTGTTACTAGGTGATTTCCACCTAATTTTTTTTTAAATAAATTTATTTATTTATGGCTGTGTTGGGTCTTCATTGCTGCACGCAGGCTTTCTCTAGTTGCAGTGAGTGGGATTTACTCTTCATTGCAGTGCGCGGACTTCTCATTGCGGTGGCTTCTCTTGTTGCGGAGCACAGGCTCTAGGCGTGCGGGCTTCTGTAGCTGTGGTGCACGGGCTTAGCTGCTCTACGGCATGTGGGATCTTCCCAGACCAGGGCTTGAACCTGTGTCCCCTGCATTGGCAGGTGGATTCTTAACCACTGCGCCACCAAGGAAGCCCAATGCTCATACTTTTAAATAATGATTTCCTTACGTTAAATTTCTAAAAACTGATTTTTTCCCCAAAAAGAACAAATTAAAGAAAAAGATACAAATGAACTTATTAACAAGACAGAAATAGACCCACACACATGGAAAACAAATTTATGGTTACCAAAGGGGAAAGGGCATGGGATAAATTAGGAGGTTGGGATTAACACATACACACTGCTATATATAAAAAAGATAACCACCAAGGGCCTACTGTATAGCATAGGGAACTGTACCCAATATTTTGTAATAACCTGTAAGGAAAAAGAACCCGAAAAAGAATTTATAAATATATATATATATATATGTATATATATATATATATATGTATATGTATCTATCCATCTATAAATCACTGAACCACTGTGCTGTACACCTGAAACTAACATGACACGGTAAATCAACTATACTTCAATAAAATTTTTAAAAAATATTTGGGGGGCTTCCCTGGTGGCGCAGTGGTTAAGAATCCACCCGCCAATGCAGGGGACACGGGTTCGAGCCCTGGTCTGGGAAGATCCCACATGCCGTAGAGCAGCTAAGCCCGTGCACTACAGCTACAGAAGCCCGCACGCCTAGAGCCCGTGCTCCTCAACAAGAGAAGCCATTGCAATGAGAAGCCTGTGCACCGCAATGGAGAGTAGTCTCTGCTCACTGCAACTAGAGAAAGCCCGTGTGCACAGCAACGAAGACCCAACACAGCCAAAAATAAATTTAAAAAATTGTTTTTAATTTTATTATTATTTTTTTCAACATCTTTATTGGAGTATAATTGCTTTACAATGGTGTGTTTGTTTCTGCTGTATAACAAAGTGAATCAGCTATACATATACATATGTCCCCATATCCCCTCCCTCTTGCGTCTCCCTCCCACCCTCCGTCTCCCACCCCTCTAGGTGGTCACAAAGCACCGAGCTGATCTCCCTGTGCTATGGGGCTGCTTCCCACCAGCTATCTATTTTACATTTGGTAATATATATAAGTCCATGTCACTCTCTCACTTCATGCCAGCTTACCCTTCCCCCTCCCCGTGTCCTCAAGTCCATTCTCTATGTCTGCGTCTTTATTCCTGTCCTGCCCCTAGTTTCTTCAGAACCATTAAAAAAATTTTTTTAAAAGAACAAATAACTTAAAAATTTAAAAATGTGTGAATAGGCAATGCATTCATATAGCCTCCAAATTCATAGGGGATGAAAGATAAGTCTCACTCCTCCCCCTCTCCCTCTCACATCCAGTCCTTCCCCTGCCAGCAAGGAATGTTACCAGTTTCTACCCACCTGCTGGGACAGTCTGTGCAGATCTAAGTAACACCCTCCTTCACTTCAGCTCTAAGATCGAATCAATATCAAGACATAAAGAACTTCCTTGCTTTTTGCTTTTCCCAACTTCCTGGTATTCCCACCTCCCCTACTGATGGACAGTTAGGTTGTTTACAAGTTTTGCAATTACAAACAATGTTGCAGAGAAATATTCAGTACAATCTTTAAAGCTCCCAGTGCGAACTGCCTTCTAGAAAGGCTGTGTCCATTTCTTCTCTTGCCAACAGTGGGGACGAAACTAAACTTTCCCATTTAAAATGAAATCCCTCAGATCCTTCCAGATCCTCCTCATTTCTCCACGTTACAGATGAGGAAACGGAGGCCCAGAGAGGTGCAGTGACTTTCCAAGGTCACTCGCTGAATGGTGGCACCCAGCCTTCTTGACTCCTGGGCTGGATTCTCTTCGCTTTGCCAGGATGCCACCCTTGGCCTGTGCCTCTTCTGAAGGGCCCCACTCCAGCCCTTTGCTACCCTCATGTGTATGTGCAAGGCCAGGTGTGAGTGGAACTGACAGGATGGTGATCAGAGGACAGAGCAGGAATGGTCAGAAGTGGCGTCTTAAAGTTAGGAAGGATTTGACCAGGTGATGAAGAGGTGAGCAGTGTGCATGCAGAGTTCTCAAAGTGCTCTCCAATCCATTGTTTCATCTGTGCTTCTCATCATCCTCTAGATCATCATTCCTATTTGACAGAGGTGGGGAGCTAGACCAGCTAAAACACAGCAGAGCTGGGCCAGGATCCCAGGTCTCCTGATCCCCATGCCAGGGCTTACTGTATCCCATAACACTGGGGTGGCTGCACTGGGCTGAAGCGGATTAGGGCTGGGAGTGGGGCGGTCAGAGCTCAGGGGCCCTTTTCTGAGTGTCAGAGACCCTAAGATAAGGAGGGCAGCCCTGCGGCTAACCTGGCCATCACTATTATTACAGCTGTCAGCGTCCCCTGGGGGAGAAAAGAAGAGCTGGGTGCTGGGTAAGGGGGTGGGTAGAGAGGCAACAGGGGAAGGGAAAAGGCAAGTGGTACTTAAAAGCCATCTGACCACCCCAGGGGCTCTCCAGGCAGCTGGAGCTATTTCCATAAGTTGCCAAAGGAGGCCTGGGAGAGGGAAACTGGCAGAAGGAAGGGAGCTCCCAGTCCCAAAGCTGAGCTTTCTTGAGAGCATCCTCCCTTGCTCTGGCCCTAAGAAGGCAGAGAGTCTCTGCCCAGGAGCACTGAGGACCTGCACTTGCAAACTGGCTTGCTGCAAAGGGCCACCAAGGGGCTTGGACTTTCCTGAGGGGCTGTTGGGAGCCACAGAAGGGTTTGGAGCTGGTGCAATGGACTGAGCCCTGGGCTGGGGTCAGGAGCCCTGTCCCTGTGTTCTGCACCTGGCTCATTCCCCACACATGGTAGATGCTCAAGAAATGTCTGCAGGTTTTGTGGGTGAAGGCAGGGGAGAATGTCAACTGGCAGGGAGGCGGGTGGCAAGGAGGAGTCACACCCTCTCATTTTACAACTGGAAACTGAAGGCCAGAGAGGGGAGGTGACTTCCCCAAGGCTTCACAGCTAATAAGGGGTGAAGAGAGTGGAATCCCGACTGCGGGCTGTCCTCCCCGCCTCCCCTTGAGCCTGAGCCTGTGTACAGGTACCTAGTAGGCATGTGTGCCACATGTGGTGCATTTGTATTGCTAGAGAGTTATGCAGACATGTGTATATGTGGATTGCATGAAGCGGCCGCAGTGGGTGGGTGGACACGTGTGTCTGCAGTGTCATGTGTCAGTGGACGTGTGTCTCTGGGGTGTCCTGTCAGGGTGTCAGGCGTGTGGGTGAAGGCCCTGGAGTTGCCTCAGCACCAGGAGGATGGTAGGAAGGTGGGGCTTGCTCTGGGAGGGGAAGGGAGGAGTCATGCGTCTGCCCACCCCTCACCAGCCTCCCACCCTCCAACGTGGCAGCTCACAGGACAGCCCTTTGGGTCAGAAGGCCCCAAACTCCACGAGAGAGAATCAGCGATTGCAGAAGTTGCATTTCCCTGACTCATGCTTGGGGCTGCAAGCACATTCTTGGCTCCTGGACAGCATCTCAGAGAAAAACTGCCAGTGGCAGCCCTGGTTTCCCAGGGAGAAGGCCCACCATGGGCTGGCTATCCAAGCCTTTCTTGGCCACAGTTTTATCCTCTGTTAAAAGAAGAAAGGGGGGCTTCCCTGGTGGTGCAGTGGTTGGGAGTCCGCCTGCCGGTGCAGGGGATGCGGGTTCGTGCCCCAGTCTGGGAGGATCCCACGTGCCGTGGGGGCGGCTGGGCCCGTGGGCCGTGGCCGCTGAGCCTCTGCTCCGCAATGGGAGAGGCCACAACAGTGAGAGGTCCGCGTACCGCAAAAAAAAAAAAAAAAAAAAAAAAGAAGAAAGGGATGACGCTTCCTTCCAATTAACGTCCAATAATTAAAAGTGAGATATTGTTTAGGGTACCTGGCCACAGCAAAGGGCCCCATGAATGTCACTTCCTTGTCATCTCCCTGTCCCAACTCTCCATCTTCCACAGACAAACAGTTCAAATCCCAGTTCTGACTGCAATTTGCTGTAAAGTCTTGAACTTAGCCTCCCTGAACCTCAGTTTCCTTGTGTTTAAAATGGAGACATTCTTACTTAACCTGAGAGTATTAAATATGGTAATATGAACGTGCTGGGCACTTAACATGTTAGTTTTTGTCCTAGGATTCTGTAGGGTGAGGACTGCCTCAATCTAGCCACTGGGGCTAGAGAGCCGTTTCTGCAATATCTGGCAGAACTGGGCCTGTGTACCTGGAAGGCCCAGTTAGAAGATGGTGTGGGAGAAAGAGGGCTGGGGCCCAGGGCATGGGCTCTGGCCCAGCTCCACCTCTGACTTGCTGTGTGACCTTGGGCAAGTTTCTGCCCCTCTCTGGGCCTCAGTTTTCCTCTCTGTACGATGTGATGCAGTTGGATTCCACGGTTTTCTATTTCCTGCTGCCCACACCTCTTGGGACATGGGATTTCCAGCTGAGCCTCTGTCGGGGGTGGGGGTGGGCAGGAACCGCTCCTGCTGGGAGCAGAGGCATTGGAGGAACCCAGACCTGAAATGCTGGAGAGTTTCTCTGCATTTCAGACTCTTTCCTCCCTCCAAAAACAGTGCTTTTTCCAAAAAATGCAGCCTGGGAGTGTGGGGGAAGGGCTGCAGTCAGCAGGGCCTGGGCTGGGCTCAGAGCTAAGAATAATGTGGCAAAGGCTCTCCAAACTTTTTTTTGCTGATCTTGGAAATTTAAAGGAGCCGTTGCCTTTCTTTCTTCAGGGAGGTTGCAGGGAGGCTGTGCTTGGAGTCCAGTAGACTCAGGAAGACACTTCCCATCACTCACTCACTGGCCACGCTCACCGTATGCCTTTTCTGGGCACGCCATGTGCTGGGTACTGGGGACTCAGAGTGAGAAGAAATCTCTGCCCATCCAAAATCTCCAATGACATTCAGTGACCATACAGGGTGATGACACGGAGATAACGCAGCACAATGCCATAGAGGAGGCTTCTGACCCAGTCTGAGCTACAGTATCGGTCTAGTGAGTCTGGTAGAGCGTCTCCAGACCCAGCCCCCTCCCTAGGCCTCAGCTACCCTATCGGTATATGGTGGGCATTGGTCCTTTCTACTCTGACCTTCTAGGATTCTGGGTTTATCTAACAGAGCGAGCCTCAGTTTACCCTTCCCCCTCAGGGCCGTCACTGAGGGTCTTAGCACTCAGCTTTCCCCTAAACTTCTGGTGAAGCTTCAGAGAGCTAAGAGATGAAAGGGTGTGGAGGAAAGGAAATCTCTGCGGGATTCTGACATCTGGACCTGCTGAAAATCAAGGCAAACCTCTCTTTCATTACACCAGCTTTGATGGACCCTTAGCTGACTGGCCAATTACCACCTGAGGGCCAAGCTGGGGGTGGGGTGGAGGGTGGAGTTGGGCCTGGAACCCAGGCGATTTTCTCAGTTTCCTTGAATAGCAAGGACTTATTCTTAAAAACAATACACAGATGAGGCAGAGGGAAGTACATGAAAACCAGGACAGCTGCACCAAAGAGATGGACACTGCCCTGAGGCTAAGAGATTTTGTCAACAATCAGACCTGTCCTAAGAAAAGGATACTGGTCTGCCTCCGAGGGAGGTGAGCTCCCTGTTCTTGGAGGAACCTGGGTGCTTGCCTTTTTGGGGTACTGCAGAGAGGACTTCCGCTAGGGGCTACAGACAGGAATCCATGACCTCTGAGATGCCTTGCAGCCCAGAGTCCTCAATACTTTTATTCTAAGATTCTTGGACTCTGAGAGTAAACATTCTAAGATTCCTTGTATGAATTCAAAGATTTCATGGGGATATCATATTCTGTGATGACTACCTTAAGCTTCAAGTGATCTCTGATTCTTTGACCCTGATTCGAAGAATCTGAAGCTCTTGGGATCTAAGGTTTCCCACAATCCTTGTAATCAGACTTTGAACCTAAGCCAGCCTGAGAAGTTAGTCACTCCCACCACTGGGGTAGCCAGAAAGTGCCCTCCCCTCACCTCTGCTGCCAGGGACCTGGATGATTCATCTTTTGGGTGCTGGGCTTCCTTTGCTCCCCAAGATCCAGAGATGCACCTGGAAGCAAGAAGATATTCAGCACAGTTTGTTGATTGAATGAATGAGTGCGTGAGTGAAGCGTCTGTCCCTTCCTCTCCATACTGGGGTCCATGGGTTATCTATGATTTCCCTATTAAAGATTTGGGGGAGGGAGGGGGATGTCCTAAATCATCCTCTACCTTCTCAAGTTCCCTACTAAGATGTGCATACCCCCCTCAGAGTGTTCATCCTAAGGGCAGGGACTTTGTCCTGTTCTTGGTTGTGTCTTCTGCGCCTGGAACGGAAATGAATACCCCAGCTTAGCTCAGAGCTCAAGAGGCTATCAACTGGGGAAGGGTGGGGCAAGAGGAGTTGATAGTGAGACCTGCGGGAGAGGACCCAGACAGGGAGGGGGCAGGGACGACCAAGGACAGAGACACAGAGACAGACAGAGACAGACAAGGAAAGGAGCAAGGAATGACATTTCACAAAGGAACTGAGGCCCAGAAAGGAAAGTAACTTCTTTAGGGGCACACAGCATATTACTTAGTGGACAGCCAGGGTTTTCTTCCTGTGCACCCCTCCAGGCCCAGGCAGACCATGTGGTGTTTCCCAGGTGTCTCCAATACTTTCCTAGGTGAGGGTCAGGTACTGGGACTGGCCCGACCACTCTTCCTGTTGGGTTGGCCACTGAGGTTGAGCTCCAAGGTGTTCAGGATAAACTGCACATGGAGAAGGGTGCTGCCTCCCAACCTCTGACCACCTCCCCTGAGAGGAAGGAGAGGGGCCCTGACTGAGGAGGGAGTGTGTAGGGGAACCCAATTAAGTTTCAGCTCAAAAATGAAGGAATGGATCCACTTGGAGGCAGAGCTGCTGCAGGGAAAGGGGTGCTGGAAGGAATGTGCAATCAGGGGTAGCTGGCTTGTGCAAAGAGCCTTGGGGTGTTAGGGGGCTCCTCTCCGGGGAGTTGGACCCTGGAGACCCATGTCCCCTCCAGCTAAGTGTTCCGAGCTCCCACTAGGGTGCAGAGTCTCAGCTGAATCAAAGGATGCCTGCTCGCTCTGCAGTCGTGCGGGGCCCCGGGCGCCCAGCCTCAAGGCAGGGGCTCCCCGGGTGCCGCGACCCCGTCCGATGAGGGGGGCAGTAGGACCCAGGGGCCGGGTGACTGCCCGCAGAGGGAGAGGCGGGAGCCGGGGCGGTTTGGGGGAGGTCTTTGGCTTTTTTTGGCGGAGCCGGGGCGCCCTCCGGAAGCTTTTCTAACTTTCCAGAAGTTTCTCGGGACGGGAGGGAGGTGGGGTGGGGGAACGCCATATATAGATCTGGAGAGCGGGGGCGCGGCGGAGAGTGGAATCCGTTCGCGGCTCGAGTGCGGCACTGTGACTGCGGTCCCGGCGCCAGCACAGCCCGGCCAGGTGAGGGGCGGGGGCGGCCGGGGAGAGCGGCGGGAGCTTCGGGGGTGCTCAAGAAAACGAGAGGGGAGAGCGGCCCGCGGGAGGGTTAGGGGCCACTCCAGAGCCCGCAAACTGGAGGCCCTGGCACTTTGGGGACAGCTGGAGGGTTCGGCATGGAGAACCCGGGGCTGCGGGGTGATGGCGGAGCGAGCCCGAGGGCCAGAGCGGAGATCAGAGCCGGGGTGGGGAGTCGGGGCCCTCAGAGGGCCCGGAAAAAGTGCAGGGTTCCGCAGAAGTGTGGGGCAGGGGTGCTGGTGGCAGAGAGGAAACAGTGGGGCTGGGAGCCGGGATGCTGAGGCTCGTCCCTCTGCAGGATCAAGGAGGGAGAAGATGGGGTCTGGAATGCCTTCCAGCAGGGACAGGGAGGCCAGGCTGGCTTTGCATGTCGGGGTGCCTCCAGTTGTGGGGTTGAGGCCCAAAGGCCAGTGGGCCACCCTCCTCACAGGCTTGCTGGGGGGGCATCTGAGCCTCCTGAGGTAGGGTGGTAGGAAAAGGAGGTGAAATAGCCTTGACTTTTACTGGGCTCTTGGGGTCCCCATGGTTTGGGAGGAGTCCCCCACCGCGGCTCCATTTCTGATCGGCAGCCAGCACCAGTCTCCCCCACTTCCCTCCAAAAAGGGGTGCGTCCTCCCACAGAAGGGACCAGGGGGCGCTCCCTAGAAGGCTTTGAGTCACCCACTCTAATTCTGTCCATCGCCACCTGGTTCCTGGAGTAACTGCAGGGTTACGGCTACTTAAGAGGCCGGGGTTCCCTGCCCCCAGCTTAGGGACATTCCTGAGACGGCTGGAGTGGTGGAAGAAGAATGAAACCGCTTCCAGCGTGACCAGAAAGGCCTGGCCCCTCCTATTCCCGGGCTTCCGGCTGGTCCCGCTGGTCTGCAGGGCCCGGATGGAGGCCGAAGGAAAATCAGGGGGCTTTGGTTCCCTGGAAGTCTCTGGCTGGGACCACACCCTACTGTCCTCTGGCAGTTCATCTGCCCATCCCCCCTTCCTGAGGCCTCCGCGTCCCCTCCTTTTGTCTCTGGTCACCGGGATTCCCAGCAGAAATGTTTTTTCACGGGCTGTGTAACAGGACACCACATCCAGCCCTCCAGAGGGGCTCTGTGGGTGCTTCTGGGAGGAAGGAGCCCTGTGCTAGGAAGCCTGACCCCCACTGATCCTTGGTGGACTGGAGGTGGCTCCCTGCCCGCTCTCTGGCCTCAGTTTCTCCCACTGTTTGGTGAAGTGAATGACCTCCAAGGTCATTGTAGATCTGGGACTGGTTACGTCTTCCTTCTGCCAGGGGCAGTGCAGACAGGGTTCCATATGGGGGCTGGGCCTACCAGGTCCCCTCCTTACCACCACGCCAGCTCTGCCCTATCCCATCCTCCTCACTCTTCTGTTTTCTTTCAGAATGAAAAAGGCAGGCATTGACCTCCCCCTGAGGCAGTTTCAAGGTACTTTAGCCCTCCTCAAGTGTTCGAGAGCCCTTCTGGTGGTCCCCCCCCAGCATCTGCTTCCCTCCCCTCTACTTACAAAAATCTGGAACCCAGTCTCAACTTGGCCTGGCTAGCTGTGGGCACAGCCCTTGGTTCTGGGCTCGTGTATTTTTCTTTATGGGAGTATAAATCTTCTAACCTTAGCCTAAGGGCTAGGATTTCTCTGTAGCAACTGGGGCTGGGCTGTGGGAGGCTGGCTTGCTTGCAGTGACTTGCCTTCCTCCATTCCTACTGCTGGGTTAACAGGGCAGCCCTTCTCCATAGCTGCACATCTCCCTGCAGAGAGTGACGTTGCGGGCTGGAAGCTAGGGCCAGGGAGGCTCTGTGGCACCCCCTGGGACCTGAACCCAGGCCTCCCGCTTCCCGAATAGGAAGCCCCCCTCTGCAGGCGGGTGCAGATAATTCAGTTTCCAGCCTGCCACGTCACCCAGCGCAGGAGCGCAGCTGTGTGGCTGCCTGAGGAATCCCAAACTAGTCATTTGGAGCTTTCTTAAAAAGCCCCTCCCAGCCCTTTAAGGTTCTGGTTGGCTGGGGGTGGGGCTGTCAAGACAGTGCCTGCCACGTGGCAAGGCTGTGAACTAGACTCCGAGACTGTCTCTCAAGGGGATGCTGGTGGCCTCTGCAGAGGTCCCAGCTCTGGCATCAGCTGTCTGGACTAAAGGCGGCCTTTGAATAGGATGACCATATATATGCCTGTTGTCCTGGCCTAATAATTAGTAGTGTCCCATTTTACACTCCTAAGTGTCTTTTTTTGTACAATAATTATATGGCCGCTCTGCCTTTGAGGCTCCAGGCCTGGTGGGGAAGTAGCTAGGGCTGGGAGGAAGGCAGGCTGGGCCCTGAGATATTCCCTTCCCAATCCGTTCTTTAGGGTGAAATTCTGTCTTACCTCTGCAATCCATACTCTAGGCTACAGATCTCTTTGATACCTCCCCCCAGGCAGCTGTGGGGCTCAGTGGCCTTCCCTCCTCCCACCACCTCTCCCCATGTACCTTTTGCTTCTCCTCTGCACCGCACCTCCAAGGAGGTGGCAGCCCAGGGAGGGGGGCCTTGGCTTGGTTCACAGGATGGCTGCAGCAGTAGAGTCTTCGCAGAAAGCCAGTGCTCCCCAGGCAGGTTCAAGGCCTGAGGGTCGTCCACCAGGATTCTGAGTTTTCCGTCTTCTTGAGGACCATGAGATGGAATCTGCCAGAGCCATGGGATCACCGCGGCTCCTTCCAAACCTTCCCTTTGCCATGTCACCTCCTCTTCCCTTGTGCTGCCTGGAGAAGCGGAAATGACCTCAGATTGGAGGAGTGTGGAAATAAGTCCATGTGGAGAGACTGTCCTGATGGGAGGCCCCAGAGAGGGGAGAGGGGCTTGTCCTAGGGGCCACTGCTACTGCTGTGGTTTGAGGAGGGGACCTGAGGGCAATCTTGAAGCCACAGAGTAGATAGGCACGTGTGGTGATGACTGTCAGATGGGAGGGAAGAATGGAATCTGAGGTGGCCCAGCTTCCTGGGAGAATGAACACACATCTGGCCACCAGCCTCTGGTGAAGGGGTGTTGGTGTCATTGTTCCTTTGAGCTGTGACTTACCCTCTCCCTTAGTATCCTTCCTCTCAGGAAACCTTCCCCCCCACACACCCGCCGGCTCCCCCCGCTTTTGTCCTGGGGATTTCACATCCGCTCCAGGGGCTGTGGGCAGACGGGCAGGCAAGTCCCTGCCGAGACAGAAGCCTGGGCCTGGAGACCTAGACCCATACAACTTGGAAAATGGCGCCTGAGGCTCAGAGAGGGGAGCACACACACATGCACACAGGCGAACTCAAGGTCACCCTTGGGGCAGCAGAGCAGAGCATCTGGACTCTCTCATTTAATAAGTGAACCAACTGGCGACTCATTAACATCCCAGGGCAGGAGGAAAGGCATTCGGGGAGGAGCAGGCCTGTACCTCCACCCCACATGACATCCTTTGTCCAGGCCCCTGAGTTTCATGCAGACCCTGAGCCCATCTACCACTTTTTTTTTTTCCCACTGGAAAAGGGCCCCAGGGTCGTATGAGATCAGAGCTAATAACTAAAGGCCCCAGGTTTGGGCAAGTGGCCCTGGTTTTTGTTCATTAAGGAACAGCTGAGGCCTCTTGTGTGCCAGGCACTGGGGATATAGACAGAAGCCAGACTAGCTAGGTTTCCTACCCTCCTGGAGGTCATAGACTAATTAGGGATGGAAACAGTACATAACAAACATAAGTCTAAATGTTAAGTTCAGTGCAATAAAGCAATAGAGCTGAGGTGGGGATTTGCCTGCTTTGGCTAGGGAGTCAAAGAAGGCCTCTGAGAGAGTGGGCAGACGGAGACCCCCAATCTGGGCAACCCGGAGTTAGGTCCGGGCTCCCTAGAGCTCTGGGCCGTCTTGCTCCCATCTCCAGGGGACTTGGTGACAGCCAGAGGCTAGGGATGGTTGTTGGCGAGGAACGACTAGGGCTTCAGGGCCACCCTCTCTCTGCCACCCTCACAGGTCCTCCGTGGTGCTCACACCCCGCCTCCCAGCCATGCGTGCCCTTCTGCTCGTCAGCACCTTCTGCCTACTGGCCAGGGCCCTGGCCGCCGAGGTGAAGAAACCCGCGGCTACAGCAGCTCCCGGACCGGCTGAGAAGCTGAGCCCCAAGGCGACCACGTTTGCTGAGCGCAGCGCCGGCCTGGCCTTCAGCCTGTACCAGGCCATGGCCAAGGACCAGGCGGTGGAGAACATCCTGCTGTCGCCTGTGGTGGTGGCCTCGTCCCTGGGGCTAGTGTCGCTGGGCGGCAAGGCGGCCACGGCGTCACAGGCCAAGGCGGTGCTGAGCGCCGAGCAGCTGCGCGACGAGGAGGTGCACGCGGGCCTGGGCGAGCTGCTGCGCTCGCTCAGCAACAGCACGGCGCGCAACGTGACGTGGAAGCTGGGCAGCCGCCTGTATGGGCCCAGCTCGGTGAGCTTCGCAGAGGACTTCGTGCGCAGCAGCAAGCAGCACTACAATTGCGAGCACTCCAAGATCAACTTCCGCGACAAGCGCAGCGCCCTGCAGTCCATCAACGAGTGGGCGGCGCAGACCACCGACGGCAAGCTGCCCGAGGTCACCAAGGACGTGGAGCGCACCGACGGCGCGCTGCTGGTCAATGCTATGTTCTTCAAGCGTGAGTCCGGAGGGGCGGGGCAGGGCGCGGTGGGGCGGGGCCTCCTCTCCCCGGAGCCCCGCCCCTGGCAAATCAGGTCAGTGTTCCCGTGCCGAGCACCACAGCTGGGGCTCCTTCAGTCCTCATTAACAACCTGTGGACCCAGAGGGAGGCACTGTTACTGAACTCTTGTTACATACGAGACACTAGATTCAGAGAGGTGTAGTGTTGTGTCTAAAGGAACGGGACAGAGATGCAAGCCCCACTGAAGGACTCCATAAGATGTGCTCCTGCCGTGTTTCATCACATCAGAGTGTTGTTGCTTGTCTTGGAATCAAATTTAGTAATCAGTTCTATCTCAGTAATGAGCTGGAGAAAGGCTCCACATCTGTGACCATTACTAACCCTCAAAGCAACTTTGGGGGCAGGTGGTGTTACCTACATTTCACAGGTAAGGAAACTGAGGCTCAGCTAGGAGGAGAGAGCCCGGACTCAGGTCCAGGTGCATCTTGAATTGAAGATTCGATTTGGGCTTAATGTGTATTTTTGAGTACCTATATGGATAGCACTGTCCCTCTCACGGCATGCTGTGAGGATGAGGTGACCCCTCTTTTACAAATGAAGGGACCAAGATAGGGGTGAAAGGTCTTGCAGCCAGTTGGTGACTGAGACTGAATTTGAATACACGTCTGTATGTGACATAGGGCAGGGCTCATGCCACTGTCACGTATTCATGGTTTTTTGGGTCATTTTGGGGGGCACAGAGACAGGACTTGCAGACAAGAATGAAGGGTGGTCTTGGGGCATCCCCTGCCCGGGGCACAGACCTCAGTTAGCAGGTGGGGTGGGAAGTCTAGCTGAGCGCATGTTGCGCAAATGCCTGACAGCTGTCAGGGCGGAGGTGGACATGGTGGTAGCTAAGCTGAGGGTCCTCCTTCTGAAGGCACCCCCTGTCATGTGGAAACGGGTAGGCCCTAAATGTAGAGAACCGTATCTTCAGGCAGCATGTCCTGGGGCCAAGACCCACACCCCCAGGGAACATGTACTCTGTGGGCTGGGTGTTCGGGGGGAGGTGGGCCGCAGTTGAGCCCAGAAGACTTTAACAAAGGCCTTGAGCAGGGAGAAATCCAGGGTATGCAGTTGAGGGGAGTGTCTTGACAAGATGGGGGCATCTATTTCTGATCTTGTGTTCTACTTCCCACTACAGCACACTGGGATGAGAGATTCCACCACAAGATGGTGGACAACCGAGGCTTCATGGTGACCCGTTCCTATACCGTGGGCGTCACCATGATGCACCGAACAGGTAGGTGCCTTGCAGGGCGGGGTGGGGGGGCCAAGTGGGGGCTTGAGGGTGCTTGGGGCCTGGCCCGCCCCCGCCCCACAGTGTTCCCAGCGCCGTTTCTGCTCTTCTCCCAGGTCTCTACAACTACTATGATGACGAGAAGGAGAAGCTGCAAATTGTGGAGATGCCCCTGGCGCACAAGCTCTCCAGCCTCATCATCATCATGCCCCACCACGTGGAGCCCCTTGAGCGCCTTGAGAAGCTGCTGACCGAAGAGCAGCTGAAGACCTGGATGGGGAAGATTCAGAAGAAGGCTGTTGCCATCTCCCTGCCCAAGGGTGTGGTAGAGGTGACCCACGACCTGCAGGTGAGGGATGGCCCAACTCAAGGGCCTGCAGGGCTTGGAGGGGGGCATGGCGCACGGGGCAACCATTCACCAGCTCAGCAGGTCTGTCCTGAGCCCCTCTGGCTGTCCAGGCAGTACTGGGCTGTGTTGGGGGAGGAGGCATGGTCCCTACCCTTGGGAAGATGGTGATAACATCAACAGCTAAATATTGGGTTGGCCAAAAAGTTCGTTCAGGATTTTCTGTAACACCGTACGGAAAACCCAAACGAACTTTTTGGCCAACCCAATATAATTGAGCACGTGCTGTATGCTAGGCACTCTTCCTAAGCACTTTGCATGTATTAAACTCTTAATTCTCAAAACAACTTTATTAGGTAGGACTATCAACCTTATCTTACAGATGAGGAAAGTGAGGCTCAGGAAAGTGAAATAACGTATCCAAATTCACACAGTCAATAACTCAGACGTTTTTGCAGGCATGCCTCATTTTATTGTGCTTCGCTTTACTGCGTTTTTTTACAAACTGAAAACCTATGGCAATCCTGCGTCAGACAAGTCTATTGGCTCCACTTTTCCAACAGCATTTGCTCGCTTCGTGTCTCTGTGTCACATTTCAGTAATTCTCGCAATATTTCAAACCCTCCACCAGCAAAAAGATCGACTCCCTGAAGGCTCAGATGATGGTTAGCATTTTTTAGCAATAAAGTATTTTTAATTAAGGTATGTACATTGATTTTTTAAGACATAATACTATTGCAGAGTTAATAGACTATAGTATAGTGTAAACATAACTTTTATATGCACCGGGAAACCAAAAAATTCGTGTGACTCACTTTATTGCAATATTCACTTTATTGTGGTGGTCTGGAACTGAACCCGCAATATCTCTGGGGTATGCGTGTATAGACTGTTCAAGCTGGAGGACTGTCCCCCATGCAGTAATAAGACTAATAATGGCTTTCAGCTCTGAGTCACTTGGCTGGAAACTTAACCAAACCCGCTCAACATCATTTCTCCCTCATGACCACCCTGGGTGGTGGGCAGCGGCTCAGAGAGAAGCAGTGACTCGCTAAGGTCACCCTGGCTAGTAAGCAGTGGAGCTGTAGTTAGTTCTCAAGGTGAAAACTCAGGGTGGCCTTTTTGTCAATCAAGAGAGAAAGATTTTTTCCTCTACTCGAAAGGGAAAACGTTCATCTCATTCCTTCCTTGGATTCCAGAAATGATTCCTTGGCAGGTCTCTCACCTACAGAATTGTTTCAGACTTGTTGCTGAGAGAGCGTGGAGAGAGAAAGCTTGAGATGAGATGGGGCTTAGGCTCCAAACTGGAGACTAGTGGAACTTGTGTGGTCTGTACTGTAGACGGCACTGAGGGTTTCCAGAGGAACCACCTGTCTCCCTCTTGCGCTTGTCCCGACTCTACCCCAGCCCTTTCTCCTGCAGTTGCTGTCATCTGACTCCCCTTCTTTCTCCCGTGTTTTCCTGGCACCCTGGTTGGACACACTACCCGCTATCCTGCAATAGATTGAGTTGGGAAATTCCAAGAGGGTGATTTGTGCAAAGTCAAGGGGACTGGAATAGCTGGGCCTAGAATGCCTGTCTCAGGACACCCTGACTCTCAGATCCCTAGGTCTCATGCCCGTTTGGCCATGCTGGGGAAGTGCACTGTCCCGCAGAAGCCTGGGCCCTGAAGGCTGCTGTTCACTCAGCCGACAGTCCTTTACTGCCACCTCTTCTGCACTGAGAGCCAGGGAGAGCCCTGAATATGGGCCCTGCATTGAGGGAGCTCTGAGCCAGGTGGGAGAGACAGACAGGACCACACACTGATAGCCAGAGGGAGGCCAGGGGTGCTGAGGCTCAGAGAGGCGCAGCTCCAGTCTTGTGGGATAGGGAAGCCTTCCCGGAAGACGTGGAGTCTAAAGGGACCTACAGAGACAGGGTAGCCACTGAGATGCCATCGAGGATGCAGTTTCAGGGAGGCTGTTGAGTGGAGAGCGGAGTGGGACATACTGAGGGTTAAGGCTGCAGTGCAAGCACAGGTCACAGGAAAGAGCTTGTCCTTGGCTTCCAGGGTGCGGAGCCTTAGAAGAGTGTGTGTGTGTGTGTGTGTGCGTTTTGACTTTTTACTATGGAAATGTATAAAGATATATTAAAGAGAGATTAGTATCAGGAACCCTCATGTATCCGTCACCCAACATCAACCATCATCAGCTCATGACCAATAAGGATTCATTTATACACACCCATTCCTCACCCATCAGATTATTTTGAAGCAAATCCCAGATATCATATCACTCTGGAAAGGTTTTAAGCCCCAGAGTGATGTGGTCATAGCTGTCCTTAGGATAAGTCTTTCTCAAATGAGTGTGTCAAGAATTACCTGGAGAGTTGGTTCAAAAGGTTCCCAGCCCACCCCCAGAGATTGTGATTCCGTGGCTCTGGGCTGGAGCCAGGGAATGTGCGCTTCGTGTAAGCCCCTGGGTCACGCTGATGCTGGCGACCCACCACCCACAGTCTGAGAAGCACAGGTCAAGGTGGCTCGGCGGGGCCAGGCATAGATTCTGCCTTTTCCCCCTGGGCCTTAGTTTCCTCATCTGTGACGTGGTGATTGGAAGCTGTTGCAGGGTTTTCATGAGAATTAGGAAAGCAGTGCTTGGCAGTGCCCACGCCATGTCTGGCACACAGAAGGTGGCAGGGAGTGGTCATCTCTGCTCTGAGGGAAGAGACGGGAGGAGACGGCAGGCGGTGTGGGTGGAGGGTGAGGGTCTAGGAGCCTTACCCACCGTGGCCTCACCGGCACTCACCTGGTCCTGCAGAAACACCTGGCTGGGCTGGGTCTGACTGAGGCCATCGACAAGAACAAGGCAGACCTGTCTCGCATGTCCGGCAAGAAGGACCTGTACCTGGCCAGTGTGTTCCACGCCACCGCCTTCGAGTGGGACACAGACGGCAACCCCTTCGACCAGGACATCTATGGGCGTGAGGAGCTGCGCAGCCCCAAGCTCTTCTACGCCGACCACCCCTTCATCTTCCTGGTTCGAGACACCCAGAGCGGCTCCCTGCTGTTCATCGGGCGCCTGGTCCGGCCCAAGGGTGACAAGATGCGAGACGAGTTGTAGGGCCCCAGGGTGGGTGTGGGATGGCACGGGGCAGCGGGAGGCTCCTGAGACACATGGGTGCTATGGGGGTGGGGAGCTGAGGTACTAACCTTGGATGGTCCATGGGGTGGGGGTGGGAAAACAGGGGGGCTGGCTGTGTCTGAGCAGACCTTCCCAGCCAGGATTCACTCTGCCTGGACACAGGCCCCCAGATGTCAGGATGCTGAGCCCAGAGACCCCACATCCTGTGGGAGCTGGGCAGTAGTCGTGGAGCCCTGCTCTCAGCCCTGGGATCCAGGCTGCCTCGGTCAGTGTTCATATTTATAGCTGTGTGCTTTCTCATCTGTGAGACAGAATCGAGCTGGGGATTTAGCCAAGCCCTCATGGAATGGGGGCCCTCTTCCTGATACCACCACCACCTCAGCCCCTCCCCGGCTCCCTCCCAATCTTCTAACTTCCCTCAACTATAAAACTAGGTGCTGCAGCCCCTGGGACATGTACCTGCCCCCTGCCCCTGCCCCCTCCATGGGTCTGACCCCAGTGAGGGGGTCGGGTATAGCTTATGGGGGGGCAGGGGGAGCTCTTGGGCAGACTCCAGTCAGGCATCATGGGGATGAACATTTTTTTTTCCCTTTTATAGATTTTCAAAGATGGGGAGGAAAGGGGGGAAATGAGCCTTTGTTGCTGTCAAACAAAGATCTTATTTGTACAATTGTTTTTTTTCAATAAAATTTTCCAGTGAAATTTTGTCAGAGCATGGAAGGAGATTGGATCAGAGATTCCCATCTCATTCTTCCCCGGGGAAAAGGGCTCCTTCTGTTAAGCCACGTTTGCTACTAATAGCCCTTGTCAGGCCCTAAAATCCTGGCAGATGATACCATGTGGCAGGCCCACTATGTGCTGAATTGGAAATTGTTTTGGCTCGGGCTACCCTGGAGAGATGGTGGCTGCAGGGCCGGAGTGACAGTGCTGGACCTGGAGCCCAGACTCTGCTGTCCTGCTGTGCAGGGCCCCAGGGTCCCAGTCTTCAGCCCCCTAGGCTTTCACTTAAAGCTGACCTCATCCACATCCAGGGCCAGAGGGCACAAGCTCAGGCTGCCCAGCTGGGCAGGACTTTGTGAAGAAGGAGCTTGTGGGAACCTTGCTCTGTGTCTGGGTTTGCAGCAGGAGATGAGGGACCTGATAACAGTCCTCACACTGGTTACTTTTCATGGTCCTTGGGGCTCCTGACATCACAGCTCAGGGAGGGAGAGGGCAAGTGGGATGCACAGGACAGAAGACCAGTGGCCAGGGAGGCAGAGGAACAGAGGAAACTGGATTCATGTCCCATCTCTGCCGTTTGCTGGCTGTGTGACTTTGGGAAGGTCACTACCTCTCTCTGGGCACCTCTCCAGCTTCTGTTTGCCAACAACTCTGCCCTGGGGGTTGTTGGTCCGAGGAGGGAATCCCTGCCTGGCTGGGCAACCTAGTTGGAGTCCTCCAAGATGTGAATGGGGCTGCAGAAGGGCCAGCTGATTCACTCCCATTATTACCATAATGCAACACAACTGTTTAGAACTCCAGGTCTGTTCTATGCTGTGAACCCAATAAATTAGATCTCTGCCCTCAGGAGGCTTCATCTAGAAGTGGAGACGTAGGGACAGTGACAAGTATGCTCAGTACACACCGTGTTCCAGTCCCCTGGATCATTCTGTTCCCAGACATGCCACACTTACTCTCCTGCCTCAGGGCCTTTGCACTAGCTGTTCTTTCTGGCAAGTGGTTCTTCTAGATCTTTGCAAGCCTGCTTTTTTGTCGTCCAGCACTCGGCCTAAATGTCATCTACTCCACAAGGGCCTTCCCTAACCACCTAGTATAAGCAGCTCCTCCACAACATCAGTTTCTTTACTATGTTTTCTTGTTTTACTGACTCAGGGCTCCTAAATTATCCACCTATTGACACATTTGGTCTGTCCCCACTACTAGAATGGAAGCTCCACGAGAATAGGGACGATGACTTTTTAAAAAAATTTTATTTATTTATTTTTGGCTGCATGCGGGCTTTCTCTAGTTGCGACGAGCGGGGGCTACTCTTCTTTGCAGTGCACGGGCTTCTCATTGCGGTGGCTTCTCTTGTTGCGGAGCACGGGCTCTAGGTGCGCGGGCTTCAGTAGTTGTGGGATGTGGGCTCAGTAGTTGTAGGTCACAGGCTCTAGAGCGCAGGCTCAGTAATTGTGGCACGTGGGCTTAGTTGCCCCGCGGCATGTGGGATCTTCCCGGACCAGGGATCGAACCCACGTCCCCTGAGTTGGCAGGCAGATTCTTAACCACTGCGCCCATGTCTTGTTCATCACTGTATGTCCTGCGCTCAAATTCAGTGTCATACACACATAAGGCACTCAAAACATTTTAGTAAGTGAAAGAGCTGTGTTAGAAGGGCACCAGGGCTTCGGGAATCCAGAAGGGTGCTATGGGTGGGTGCCATGACTGCCATGGGGAGATCAAGGAAGACTCCCAGGAGGAAGTGACATGTAGGCTGCCTTGAAGGGTAAGTAGGCATTTCTTGATCAGAAAAATGATTTTAATAATACCAGCTGGTCCTTCCTTTGTATTTTGCTTCTACTATGTGCCGAACACCATGTTGGTCACTTGATATATATAAATTTTATCCCAGCCTCCTAACGGCTTGGCTAGGTAGGGATTATTCCCATTTTACAGGTGAGATAACCGAGGCTGCGAGAGGTTAAGTGACCTGCCTGAGGCTCCACAGCCAGTGGGGCTGAGCTGGGAAATGCTCCTAGCCAGCTGGAGAGTTGTTCTTCCTCCGTGACACACAGAAAGGGCAGGAGAGGAACTGGCCAGATTTTAACAGGAAAGGTGCATAACCTCAGTCTGTATACGTTGTCCAACTTAGTCCCCACAAGAGCCCAGTTAGGTGGGAAGTCTTCCTACTCACACAGGTATAGTTCAGAGATGGGGAGACTGGACTAGAAGCTGGGACTCCTGGACTCAACGCTCAGCCTGCAACAGCTTCCCCACCAGGTGGGCATGGGCAGTGAAGGAAGGCAGGGCTGAGTGTGGGGCTGCCCAGATGACACAAAGGGTGCCCTGAGGCTACCTGCCTCCATCCGGGCACAGGCGGGAGGGTGGTGGGAGGTCTGTGCTCCCACCTCACAGTGAGGGGTGGGGTTGCTGGTGTGAAGGGTGGCAGGGCAGGTGGTGGAGGTCAAGGTTGGGCTGGGGCTGGACCAGCCACGTCGGCACCCTTGATGGCCCATCACAGCTCTGTGTGGAGCTTTCTTGCCACCTGGAGGCCACTGAAGGGACCTCCTTGTTAAAAGTCTCAGAAAGATGATGACCCTGCTGCACTGTGTGGGTCTTGGATGTGAGTGCAAGTGTGGGGAGATGGGGATTAACTTTTACTGAGCACCGACTATGTGCCCTACACTGCCGGGTACACATGAGGAAAGCTCTTAATTCTTAGAGCTTCCCTCAGGGGTAGCTATTACCATCCCAAGTTATAGAAGAGAAAACTGGGGTTTAGAGAATAACGTGACCAACCCAAGGCCACCTGGCAGGTCAGTGACGGAGCCTGGCACGTATGGGAGCGCAGGTCAGCTGGCTGTGGAGGAGAGGTGGTCGATATGCGTGAGCTCCATGCTCCACGGTTTACAGGAGGCGGTCAGTAACCAATGGGATTCCATATAATCTTTACTCCAGTCCCCGCAGCTAAAGCCACCTTGAGAGTAGCCCTTGTCTACCCACGCCCTGGCCACATCCCCAAACCCAGCACAACGCCTGGCACATAGGAGGTGTCTAATGAATGCTCATTCAAAGGAAGTGGTCCAGTGGGTGCTCTGGTGCTTAGCAACAGAGGCATTGGAGCCTGGCAGACCAGACTGGAAGCCCAGTTCTGCCACTCCTAGCTGTGTGGCCTTGGGCCAGATACTTAACCTCCCTGAGCTTCAGTTTCCTCACTAGTAAGATGGGAATGATAATAGTAAGTACCTCATAGAGCTGTGGTGAGAACGAAATGAGGTAACCCATGGTACCTGGCAAATAATATGTGGCCGAGAAATATTAACTATTAATAAGAGAAGGTAAATCAAGATCATACTGCAGAGCTGGGATTTGAACCCAGATCTCCACAACTTTAAAGGCTGATTCTTTCCATCATGCCATACAACCTGGGGGTCAGGCAGAGCTGAAGTGGTCAGGGAAGACTTCCTGGAAGAAGAGGTGCTAGAGGTTGGTAGGAAAGAGGGGAAGAGGCATTCTGGAAGAGAGGCCCAGCGTGAACAGAGGTGCGGCCGCTGGAAGGGCCATGGGAGCTTGGGACACAGCGAGGGGCCCAGGGGAGGTGGGGGTGAGATAGAGGGAGGCCTGGCTGCCAGGTGCTGGGCTGAACTGCTCTGAGAGGGGCTGGGAGGAGGCGGCTGACGGGGAGGCCCCGAGGTCAGTGAACGCTTCTGCAGGAGCAGAGCAGTTGGTTTTGCCACTCTCACCCCTCCAATTTCCCTCCTTTTCCCACAGCCCCCGCTTGACTTATCCCCTCCCCTGGACTTTCCTCCCTTTCCTTTTGCTCATGTGGCCTCTTCTGCTGGTATCATGCCTCCCCCTACCTCTGCCAGTGGAGCCCTCCTCATCCTTCAAAGCCTATCTCAAAGGTTACCGACTCTCCAGAGACCCTTCCTGGGCCCCTGTCAGAAGCGCAGCTGCCTCTGTGCTCCCAGAGCTCTGGGGAAGCATCTCTGGGCGCACGCACCACATTTTCCCTGCAGGTGCTCTCTGGGGGACTTGGTCCTTCAATACCTCTTGCTGTCACCTTTCTTCCTCTCTCTCTGTGACATGGACATGTCTGCTCAGCTCCCCTACGTGCCTACCGCCAGGGTTTCATTTGTGGGGGGAGCACGGAGTCCACATGTCCAGGCATGAGCTGATCCACCTGGCTGTCCCAGCAAGAAGTAGAAAGTGTTCTGACACTTCAAACACACCTACTGAGAAGCGGCCAGCTCTCAGACTTCCTTTTGTTTTTCATGTCATTCCTCTGTCTTGGTGTAAACCAGAGATGACAAACTCAACAGGGGAGCCGAGAGGAGGCCCAACAGGAGGGGAGAGCTAAGCTGTGTTATATAACTTACCAAGACAGGAGTTTGATGCTGCCGTCAACAAATTACATTGTCAGTTTGTCAGCTGAATTCCCAGTGCTGCTAGATCTCAGGTGAAATTTAGGGCACTGATCTCAGGGAGGGAATTAGAGGCCATATGGCAGGATTTGGACGATTTAGAGCTCCCCTAGCTCCAGTAAATCCCCGTGCAGCACCAGCTGCCTTGCCTGAAGACCTTGAAGTGACCTTGTCTTGGAAGTTACCCTGCAAAGTGTTCTAGTTGTTTATTGCAGAGAAACAAGCCACTCCACACTTAGTGGCTTAAAATGACAATTCACTCTTTTTCCCAGTTCTGCGGGGTGGCTGAGCAGTCCTTCTACTGGTCTTGTCTGGGTTCGCTCGGGTGACTGTATCCACTGGACGCTGGGCTCAGCTGGGATGGCTGGGCGCTGAGCCTCTCTCTTATGTGTGCCTGCATCCCCGTCTTCTTCCTGGCACCGTGGTGGCCTCAGGATTCTGAGAGGATAAAGGCGGGAGCTAAGCCTCTGAGGCCTGGGCTCTGCAGCTTATAACATGTCGCTTCCATCACATCCTGTTGGTCAAAGCAAGTCACGAGGCCAGCCTGGATTCGAGGGGTGAAAAAGAGACTTCACGTCTGGATGGAAAGAGCAGCGAAATATCATGGGCGTGATTTCAATCTACCCCACAGGGGGAGGCCAAGTCTCTTCACGCACCAATCCCATTGTCTCCAGTCCCATAACTGGGATTAGACACTTTCCTGTCTCAGAAGACTAGTTCCAGAGTCAGATGGGGGAGGAGGAAGCAGCCACATCAGAAGAATTGCAAGATTTTGCTAATTTATATCACCAAGAAGTCTGGATGATATATGCGGGAATGTTTTCTGTGGGTGCTAGTGCATGGAGGCAGGAACACAGTTTTCACTGGGCTGGATTTATTAATATGCGTACATTTACCTAAGATTCCAGAGTCAGTGTGCCAGTTTGAGCACCTAGGAGTGGTTTTCACTGTTTGCTTAGCTGGTTGACTGAAACCTGGATTCAACTGAGGCCTATGCTTAGTTGATATTGAAATGCCAGAATTCCTTGCTTTATCATAGAGGAAGGAATCCAGTGCTAAGGCAGGGAGCAATGTTGATGTGGATTTACCCTGTGTGACCCACTCACATACTCCCAAGCCAAGTTCCACACTCCCGACTTCCTCTTATAGAGCCTGGAGGAAATTCCCTTCGCCAAGGCATGAAGAAACATGTTAGTGAGGGGAGCATCTCTGAAACGTGATGCAGTACTTGTTCTCTGCAGGCTAGGGATACTAGTGAAAGACACTGCCACAGAAATGGGCTCCATGATTTTAGTGGAAATGATGGGATCCCAGGGGAGCAGAGCACAGACAGCAGCACTTGGCCATCTGGGACGTCAGATGCCAAGTGGTACTCAGAATGGTCTAACCCACAGATGTCTTTAGCAAAGACTAATTGTTTAAGGGCCAAATAGGACCAAAGGGACCAAATGGATAGGCAGCCTCTAAGTCCTCCTTAATGTATAACAGAAACAACAAAGCAAAACAACAAACAAAACCCTCCAGGCCTGGTAGCAGAAGCCTGATTTGACCCACTCTGAAAGAGAACGTTGGTCCCTCACCCAAAGCCCCTTGAATGGAAGAGAGGTCAGTACCCTTCAGAGCGGCCCCTTCAATAGCACCCCAGATACATACTGGGGTGTACCTACCTTCCACAAAGGGCCCTAGGCCATTTGCCAGAGAACTGTGCTCTGTGAAAAGAAAATACACAGGCTTTTCAGGGATTAGCAGACCTTGGGCTTATCTAATGCTAATTCCTGAGGACATAGAAAGCCACTGTGTAGAGGCTCAGGTGCATCAGGTGACAACTGGACCTTGACTCAAGTCCAGGCATGGTGCCTGGACTCATCCTGCAATTGTATTTTTAGTTTTAGGGTGTATAATTGAAATTTACAGCACACATGAGCCTCTAGACCTGTGGAATAAGGGCCATTATGGTAGAAAGGGCCACGTGGAAGCTTCTGGAACTTTTTCTTCTTACCAATCAATAAACTGGTACAGATCTGGGAGAATCACAGAAATTTGTGCCCTCATCAAAACTTGAGAGATGCAGGCTGGTTTCTATTACATCCCACTTAATTTACTTCTTGGGTCTGTGCAGAAGGCACAGGTCTTGGAGAATGGCAGCGAATTATCATAAGCTTACTCAGATGATTCCAGCAGCTACTATTCTAGGTATGGTCTTTTTATGGGAGCAAATACACATATATTTTGTTACTTAATGTGAAACTATTTATCTGAAAAAGAATTTTTTTTTAAACTTCCTCTGTGGAAAATACCAGAAGCAGCTTTCTTTTTCTTGGCAGGGACAGCAATACAGCTTTCTCATCTTGTCTTGAAACTCCCCAAGTCTCTGATTCTCTGTTACAATGTAACCTGTGGGGATTTTGACCATCCTCCCATAACACACAACATCATACTTGTCTGCTACACTGATTACATCATGTTCCTAGGATTCAGAGAGTGGAAAGTAGCAGGTACTTTAGATGCATTGATAAGATACAAATGTGCTGAGAATGGGAGATGAATCCCATAAGAACATAGGGCCCTGCCCCCTGAGTGAAGTTTCTGGGTGTTCAGTGGTCTGGATCGTGCCAGGAAACATATATTAGTCAGGGTTCTCCAGAGAAACAGAATCAATAGAAGATACAGCTATAGATATGTGTATATAGAGATAGATACAAAGAGATGTATTATAAGGAATTGACTCACAGGATTACGGAGGCTGAGAAGTCTTGTGATCTTCTGTTTGTAAGCTGGAGACCTAGGAGAGCCAGTGGTATAGTTCCAGTCCAAGTTTGAAGTTCTGAAAAGCAGGAGAGCTGATGGTGTTTAGTTCTAGCCTGAAGGCAGGGGAAGACCAATGTCCTAGCTTGAAGACAGCCAGGCAGAGAGCAAATTCTCCCTTACTCAGCCTTTTATTCTATTTCAACAAATTAGATGAGGCCCACCCACACTGGGGAGGCCAATCTGCTTCACTCAGTCTACAGATCCAATGTTAATCTCATTCCTTACAAACACACCCAGAATAATGTTTGACCAAATATCTTGGCACCCAATGGCCCAGTCAAGTTGACACATAAAATTGTCACATCCTGAAAAGTGAAAGGGATTTGCTGTTTTCTGTCCCTAGCAGTAAGAAAGAAGCACACTCGTTGGGCTTCTGTGTATTTTGGTGGCAATGTATGTCACATTTTGGTGTTCCGCTCTGATTTATGGAGTAACTAGTAAGAACCAAACTGAGTTCATCCTCCTGCCCAAACCTTCCGTTTCCTGTTTTCCTATTCATCCACTCAACACATAGTTATTACATATCTGTTGGGTGTGTAGGCAAGAATGGAAGATTCTGTAATAGACAAAGAAATCACTGCTATAATAAAAATGATGGACAAGACCAAGTGTTGACAAGAATGTGGAGAAACTAGAACGTTTCATATGTTGCTGGTGAGAATATAAGATGGTGCAGCCCTTGCCCCCCCAAGAATCAGGTCTAAGCTCACAGAGGATGTTAAACTGGATGGGCTGAGATGGAGAGGGGGGAAAAGTGTAGGTGCTTTGATGGATGAGGGGGTAGACTGGCCTGACTTGGGAATGGGGGTGTGTAGAAAGGGCAGGGAGCTGGGGGGTCTGGATTATGGGGCCTCTGAGGGATGGGCTCAGATGTGGATGGCTACAGGAGTATCTGGGGAATGGCATTAACACCACACAACCTGGGCAGGCTTTGGGAGCTCCGCAGCCAAACATGGTGCAGTGGGTGTGGGGCTGCCAGTGCCCCTCTGGCTGGGCTGGGGCAGCCATAGTGACAACCTATGTGTCTTCTCAGGATGGCCTAAGCCTCCTGGACCTAGGGACAGGGTGAGGCTCTAGGAAAATGACTAATATTAGAGTTCCTGCCCTCCAGTGAGAGGAGGGGCTCCAACTTGATTTAATTTGATTTATCAGAATAAAGAAATGCCTCATTTCTTACACCCTGAGTGCCATCATGTAATTCACATACAGAATTACAAACTGTGATATATGTGACGTAAGAGGGGGCCATAGAGATAGAGAAAAGAAGGCAGATTCACCATTTATTTAGCTGGTAGAGGGCGCAGGTCTTAGTGACGGATTGGAAGTGGAGGGCTGGTAATTGGTGCAAAAAAATATTTCCAGGTTTCGGACTGAGAATGGCGTGCATTCCCCATCCCCTTCCTCTAGGTGATCCATCCTCGCCGCGACAAAGACAAAGACTACGGAAGGTGCCGCTGCAGTACGATTTGGCCCCATGGTCTACCCTGAATCCGCACGCACCGCCTCCTCACTACACAAAAATGCCAAAAGGTGCCCAGGCAGTGCGGGGGGGTGTCCCCGGCAGGTGTTCAGGGCGGGGATCACAGTGCGAGAGGAGTAAAATCGCAGTCTTTCCTTGGATCCGCCACAAGGGGCTCCAGCGAGGCCTCAGCCCAGCTCCAAGAGGGCCCCCCAGACCCGCCTTCGGGGGGCGCTCGCCCGCGGGTCCCCAGGCTTCTCTAGACAGCCCGCTCCCAGGCCCTGGCCCGACCCCGCGCCGAGAAGCTCCGGCAACTGGGCCCGGAGCCCAGACGGGGAAACTGACCTGGCCGCACGGGCAAGACGGCGTGCGCGTGCGAGGACGGCCGCGGCTGGGGACTGGGGCTCAGCGCCGCCCGCCCGGGGGGTATGTCGGATCCCCAGCTGTCAGATTCAGAGCCGGGAGCCTGGTTAAGGGCTCTTGGGCGGAGCCTGGGCATCTTCGGGATCCGAGTTTCGGATGCCGGCGCGCTTCCGAGGCCGCTCCGCGGGGAAGGGGCGCCGCCCTCTCCTCCCTCCCTCAGGCAGCCGCGTCTGGGTGGGGTTACTGGCCGCGGCCCGCCGGGGTCCTTTATCTGGATTCGCCAGGCCGCCGAGGGGCGGGATTGAGAGGGGTGGAGACGGCGCGTGCTGGGGAAGGGCTGGGAAATGGCTGCAGCTGGGAAGAACCAGGCTTAGGATGAAGTCTGCATCTGAGAAGGGCCAAGAGCATCTAGTTCATTTCCCGCCTTTCGCCGCCCCAGCCCAGGGCGGGGGCCTGAGCCGACCACCTCCGTCACTGGGCCTTCTTCCAATGCAGTAGAGAGCTGGGCGTGATGCAGGTGAGGCGGTGGCCTGCAGCTCAATCCTGATCTGGAGGATTTCTGCCTCAGTATCACCTCTTATCATCAGAGCCACTTTATCATCAGGAGGAAATTGAGGTGGCTGGCGCTGGGCTGGAGGCCGACCTGCTTCCGCCACTGCCGCCTCTCGGTCATCTGCACTCTCTCCCTCAGCTTTGGACCCTGGGCATCGCTCTCCTTATTGAATCACTCCTGGCACCGCAGGCCCTGGTCTCTCCTTACAGCTTTGGGCGAGACCTTCCTCAGCCTCCTTTGTGCCCTTCTCTTCCTACCTTTAAAAAGTCATCAGAGCCTTGGGCTGGGCCCACTTCTCTTTCCATTCTGACAGTGTCCCTGAGGGAGCTCAGCCTCCCCATGTGGGGCTGACCCCCACACATTGTTTCCAGGCAGCTGTCTCTTCAGAGGCGGAGCCCTGGTAGCCAGTGGCTTTCTGGACATTTGCCCCTGGATGTTGCCCATCACAGAGAGAGCACCATCTATGTGGCCCGTGGGAATGTGTGTGCCACGGGACCAGGTGTGTGGGTCAGAGGGAGAACTGAAAGGAGGGGCGCGGTGTCCGTACACAATACTTCTTTAGCCTCAGCGTGGTCTTTTCTTATCTGCAGGGCCCTATTAGAATTTATATGGCAGCAAACTCTGTGCTGGGTGAGCCAGGAAGAATCCTCATGGTGTGTGTGTGTGTGTGTGTGTGTGTGTGTGTGTGTTTATAGAGGTGGCTTGTGGGGCAGAAAACACTGGTGCTGTTGGGAGTGGGGTGAGGAGGCGGGACTGGGGCCTGTTGCTCAGAAAACTTCACCATTTGGAAGTCATCAGTACTTCCTGTGATTTCTCTGTTAGAACCAAGCTGAGCTTCTTAAAAAAGAGACCTTTAAAAGGCGTTAGTGTTCATAATGGGTCTCAAAGGTCTTAAAGGGGTAGGAGTGTTCCTTGGGAGCCAGCTTTGGTGGGGTCTACAGGTGGAGCTCTCCCCACACCCCCAGGCCCCTGAGGGCTCTGGGTTTTAAAGGGGAGGCTACTGTGACCCACACCAGTGGGATCCTAGCAGGACCCATCTCTGAGCAAGGCTGAGCCTTAGCCCCCAGCCTTCTTCCCAGTAACACGCTCACAGCCTACAGGACTGGCTCCCTGACTCCCTCCCTGAGGTCCTGGGGTTCAGAAAATTGGTCACCCCTCCCTGGTCTCCGTTGTCTGCCCCAGAGGCCTGCTACACCCTGTGGTCAGGCCCTCAGGAAAATCAGGTTTCTTTGATTCAAGGACTTCCAGAGGGGGCTTACCCTGGCCCTCCCAGCCACATCCATGATACCCCTTCCTACCCCTGCTGCCTGGGCTGTCTCTACTTCATAGCCACTTTCTCTGAGAAGGTTTCCTGGATGCCCCTACTAGATTTTCTCTCTTCACTGTCCTCTCAAAGCCAGGCCTTTAGTTGTCCTAGGGCCTCATCCCACGCCACCTTTTATTGTCATAAGACTGGAACTTCTGTACCACAGTGACCTCATGCCCAGCACTGAGCGAGGCACAAAGTGAGGGCTGAGGACAAGTCAACTGCAGGCATGAATGAGTGGGGGGCTTCAGGCGTTGTTTTAAAAGCCCTGGCTGAGCTGTCCTGGATACTGAATGAGGACCAGCAAATGTTAGGTTCTGCCCTCATGAGTGTCCCGGGACCCTTCTGATCAGAGGCCTGGTTTACTCAAGAAGCGTGACCCCTGGAGGACCTTTAGGACTGAGCCCTTGGCAAACAACTGTCATCCAGGGTTATCCTGGGCACCTGGGTCCCTGCTCCTGTTTCCTCTGCAGGTTCCTCTGCAGAAAGACCAAGTCACGATTAGAAGCTTGGAATTTTCAGCCCCACCTTCCATCCTCTGGGAAGGGGAGAGGGGCTGGAGATTGAGTTAATCATTGATTATGCCAGCATGATGAAACCTTCATAAAAATCCCCAGAGTCTGAGGTTCGGAGAGCTTCTGGGTTGCTGGGGGCACTGGCAGGGTGGTGTGCTTGGCAAGGGCAGGGTGGCTCCGTGCCCTTCCCCTATGCTTCTCTTCCATCTGGATGTATTCTTTATCCTTTGAGGATAAATCAGTAAACATAAGTACGTGTTTCCCAGAGTTCTGTGAGCCATTCTGGCAAATTATTGAACCCAAGCAGGGGGTTGTGGGAATGCTGATTTATAGCAAGTCAGTCAGAAGTACAGGCGATAGCCTGGGACTTGCAATTGGCATCTGAAGTTGGGGGGGGGTGCGGGGGGACAGTCCTGTGGGACTGAGCCCTTCACCTGTGGGAGCTGACGCTGTCTCTAGGTAGATAGCGTCAGAATTGATTTCAATGTAGGGCCCCCCAGTTGGTGTTAGATAATTGCTTGATGTGAGGGACCTCCTCCACCCCCACCCCCCCCAACCACCTCTGGTGTCAGAAGTGAAGTGTGATCACAGTGAGAGTAAAAGGGAAACACATGTGTGTCCCGCCCATACCCTCACGATGGGGTCCTGTCCTCCGTCTCCAAGCAACTCCCACCCACTCCCATCTCATACCGACAGCTCACAGGAGCTGGGAATTTCTCAGATGGCCCGGTTGGATGACTGCAGAGCCCTGAATGCCCACCCTCAAATGTGCATGGCGCACACACACACACACACACACACACACACACACTCAAATGAAGCCAGGCAGGGAGAGAGACACTGCTGAGCCGAGGGACAAGTTTTATTAGATTCCAGCAAGACTATACAATACGTGTTTCATGCAGATTAAATAAGTGTCTTTGCCGCCCCTGAGAGGGAGCATTTTCATTGCTAGCTCCTTCTTTGGCATGTCGAGGGGTGAGTGTCAAGGAGAACTCTCAACATATTCTGCATAGGGGACAGTTGGGATCATGACTGGGGGTGGAGGTGGTACAGTGGGCAGCTGAGGGCTCCTGAGACCTTGAATCTTCAGAGGCTCAGGGACCACAGGACCTTGGTCCTTTGCTGGTGGTGGCACCAGAGGACCTTGATCTTTCAGAGGCACTGGGGGTATAGGAACTTGATTCTTCACAGGCTCTGGGACCACGGGGCCTTGATCCTTGACTAGTTCCGGACCTTGATTCTTTACAGGTTCTGCAATTACAGCATCGTGATCCTTTAGGAGCTCTGGGGCCCCTCCACCTTGATCTGTGACTGGCTCTGGGACCACTGAACCTTGATTCTTTCCAGACTCAGAGAGCACAGAAACTTCATTCTTCACAGGTGCTGTGACCATGGCACTTTGATCCTGCGGTTGCTCTGGGACCATAGGACCTTGATCCTTGACAAGTGCTGGGCCCATGGGGCCTTTGCCCACAGGTTCAGGGGCCATGGGGCCTTGATTCTTGACAGGTGCTTGGACCCCAGGGCCTTGACCCTTGACAGGTGCTGGGGCCACGGGGCCTTGATCCTTCAGAAGCTCTGGTACCACGGAACCTTGATCTTTAACTCTTGCTGGAACCATAGGACTTTGATTCTCTAGAGGCACTGGGGCCAAGGAATCTTGGTCCTTGACTGGTGCTGAGATCACAGAACCTTCCTTCTTTAAAGGCTCAGGGACCACGTGATCTTGATCCTTAACTGAGGCAGGGACTATGGGACCTAGATCCTTCAGAGACCCCGGGACCACAGGAGGTTGATCCTTCAGAGGCTCTGGGACTGTGGGGTCTTGACCCTTTGAAGGCGTTTGGATCACAGGACCTTGATCTTTCAGAGGCCCAGGGCCCACGGGACCTTGATCTTTGTCTGGTTCTGTGGTTACAGGACCTTGACTCTTACGTGAATCACTGGTGGGTTCGACCTGGTTCCTGCAGAGGAGAGAGAGGTGGTCACTGTGAGGGCCAGTGCTCAGGCCAGGGACAGGGCAGAGCACAGATTGCCTGATAAGTCTTGGCCTAGTGGAGCCTGGGCAGGGCAGCTCTTGCTGGAGAGTCGGGAGGAGAACCTGATCTCCACGTCCTTAGTACAGAATGTGGGGCTGGGTGGGGAGCAGGCTTGGGAATTGGTCATTCAATGTGCTTGCCAATTGATTATAACCTGCGCGTGGCACGGAGGGCAGCCCCTGGGTGACAGCGGCAGCACCGTAGCGGGACTCAGAGTCCTCCAGTGAGCGTCCTAGCAGCCTGTCCACCCCACACTCCACAGGACACGCTTCCTTCCTCCAGAATATCTGGGCCCATCCTGGGGGCCCATCTTAGCTATCCTCTCAGAGGACCCTACAGGCTAGGGTGCTCCTGTTCTCAGGGCCTTCCCAGACTCCTTCCCTCCCCAACCCCCTAGTTAAGTGCTGAGTGGGGAGGGGCAAAGGGTCCACGGCATGCATGAAAGAAAGAGGGAATGTTCCTCTTCCCCACCTCCCTGAAAAGGGAAAACGTAAAAACGTATTTTATCACTGACATTGCTTACAACAGCCAGCCGGCCGGGGTGACAATAAAAAGCAGACCAGCTTTTAATTGGTTTTATTATTGCTTTTAAATTCTCTATAAACAATGCTCCCCATTGTCGCCTGTATCACATTTGGTAGGTGACTGGCTGGGACTCCCCGTTCAGGCAGTGAAGAGGCCCTGCTCCCCTCACTCCGTCCCCACTCTGGTTCCCTCTACTCTCCCTGGGCCCTTGCCCTCACTTACTCCAAGGCTCTGGGGCTGATTTCCCGGCAACCAAGAGTCCAGGCCTCTCATCAGAACCCTCACAGGCTGCTCCACCTGCCTCACCGTGGACCCCCGCCCCACCTCTCGGCCCACCCACATCATGGAGAGCAGGTGACATCACTGACACCAAGGGCAAACGTTGCCACACTCAGACCACCCCAGTCAAGATGAGAGTGCACCCTCCTGCCCTGCAGGCTGGGCTCAGCCAGTGTCACAAGCCTACGCACACTTACAGCACATTCTACTTTCCAAATCACTTCTTTCCAAAGCTCATTTCAGCAACCCAGCAATCCTGTGAAGCTCGAAGGGAGGATTTATTACCCTTACTTGTGTGATATACAGATGAAGAAACTGAGGTCGAGTGGGCAAGTGATATGGGAAGTAAGGGGACCTGCATGGACTGTAAAGTCTGGGTCTTTCCACTCCCGGGGCCTGTGCTCCTTCCCTTATAGCACCTGCCACATAGTAGGTGCTCGATCTTGGTTGTTATTATTACTCTTTTACACATTGCAGTCAAGTCTTTATGCTTAAAATCATTTCAGTATTTTAACAGTTCCTATAGTTTAAAGCTGGTCCAGTAAGACTTCTACTTGGTAACACTTTCTTAGCTCATTATGGTTTCATCTTTCTGGGCCCCAAGTGTGTCATCTATTTCATTGGGTAAAATGATATTGACTCAGAAATTTATGATGATGAGAAATTATGTACATACAGCACCTTGTACCATATTACTATGTAATATTATAATTATTTTTCTATTTACTTACACACATCTGGACTACTTTTATTCTGACATGTCATCCTGATCCAGAAGCTTTTTACTATATTTAGCACCTTGAGCCCTTAGGAACTGACATCTCTCAGAAGAGTACACAGTGCCCCAGGCAGCCTGTCCATCCAGTCCCTCTTGATGTCTCTGAGCATCACAGTGGACAGAGAGGGGCCGGGGTGGCTTGCTGGTTCAGCACATCACAGAGCACAGCTGTCCCAGCCACGTGAACCCCGCTGGCTGCCATCAGTAGGACCTTAGTGTCTGTGGAGGGAGCCAGGCAAGGCCACGAAAAACATGCAGAATCCAAGGATGGCATTAAAATACCTCTAATACTTGGTGGTTGGCCAGAAAGGAAAAAAAAAAACCTAATTCAGAATAGAATCCAGCAGGACACTGATTAGATGAATCCTATCTGCGAGTGAACAACTTGGGTAGAGTCATCCTGAAAGGGGTGATGAAGCTGAGACTGGAGACAAAAGAGGTGACCAGGATTTAACTTGATCTCAGGAGCTTGGGTTGCAAAACCTATCCCATTGGCAGGACATGGACTCAGTGTCCCCTGCTGGCATGGAGATTTAAAAGAGGGCCAGACCCACAGCACGGGGTGCAAAGTATAGTTTCCCGACGTTTGGTGCACTGGCTCCCATGCCCTGCCTCATTTTTCTGAATAAGCATTCTCAGCCAGCTGTGAACTAACCTTAAATTTGCTCAGATATACACCCCTATGTTGCTCTGGTTAGTAAACTTGTTTCCTTAGTAAGTAAGTGTCTTTAATCATGGAAATTTTAGAAAAAAAATTAGAAATGATAAATTAAATCAAATCTATATATTACCTTTTGTGGGTATTAAATTTAGGGAAAATCTGTGTAGATTTAGTTTGAAAGTATTTGTAATGTTTAAAATAATTTGGCATATTATATCTAACAGATTAGCTTTAAAAAAGGTGTAATTTAAAAATTAATTTAGACTTGATTTTAAGTTGAAAGATATAAGTTAACTGTCCTGAAGCTCTCATACTGTAAAGAAGCCAAGTCTGGACTTTTGGAAAAGCCACTTGGAAAGGCCATATGGAGAAAGCAAGAGGTACCCAGCCAGCTCCCAGCTGCTCCAACCCCCAGCCGTTCAACTCACCCCTGTTGATACACTGGAAATTTTAGGCGAGGCCGTGTGGCTGACAGGGTCTTGGTGCTCTGGCCAGGTGTCAGGCCTGTGCCTCTGAGGTGGGGGAGCCGAGTTCAGGACATTGGTCTACCAGAGACCTCCCAGCTCCATGTAACATTAAACGGCAAAAGCTCTCCCAGAGATTTCCATCTCAATGCTGAGACCCAGGTCCACTCAATGACCAGCAAGCTACAGTGCTGGACACCCCATGCCAAACAACTAGCAAGACAGGAACACAAACCCACCCATTAGCAGAGAGGCTGTCTAATATCAGAATAGGGTCACAGACACCCCAAAACACACCACCGGACATGGTCCTGCTCACCAGAAAGATCCAGCCTCATCCACCAGAACACAGGCACCAGACCGTCCAGCACAAAGCCTATACAACCCACTGAACCAACCTTAGCCGCTGGGGGCAGACACCAAAAACAACGGGAACTACGAACCTTCAGACTGCGAAAAGGAGACCCCAAACACAGTAAGTTAAGCAAAATGAAAAGCCAGAGAAACACACAGCAGATGAAGGAGCAAGGTAAAAACCCATCAGACCAAACAAATGAAGAGGAAATAGGCAGTCTACCTGAAAAAGAATTCAGAGTAATGAGAGTAAAGATGATCCAAAATCTTGGAAATAGAATGGAGAAAATATAAGAAACATTTAACAAGGACCTAGAAGAACTAAAGAGCAAACAAACAATGATGAACAACACAATAAATGAAATTAAACATTTTCTAGAAGGAATCAATAGCACAATAACCGAGGCAGAAAAACGGATAAGTGCCCTGGAAGATAAAATAGTGGAAATAACTACTGCAGAGCAGAATAAAGAAAAAAGAATGAAAAGAATTGAGGACAGTCGTAGTGTTTCCTGGGACAACATTAAACTCACTGATATTCGAATTATAGGGGTCCCAGAAGAAGAAGAGAAAATAAAAGGACTGAGAAAATATTTGAAGAGATTATAATTGAAAACTTCCCTAATATGGAAAAGAAATTGTCAATCAAGTCCAAGAAGCACAGAGAGTCCCATACAGGATAAATCCAAGGAGAAACACACCAAGACACATATTAATCAAACTATAAATAATTAAATACAAAGAAAAAATATTAAAAGCAGCAAGGGAAAAACAACAAATAACATACAACGGAATCCCCATAAGGTTAACAGCTGATCTTTCAGCAGAAACTCTGCAAGCCAGAAGGGACTGGCAGGACATATTTAAAGTGATGAAAGGGAAAAACATACAACCAAGATTACTCTTCCCAGCAAGGATCTCATTCAGATTAAACAGAGAAATTAAAATCTTTACAGACAAGCAAAAGCTAAGAGAATTCAGCACCACCAAACCAGCTTTACAACAAATGCTAAAGGAACTTCTCTAGGCAGGAAACACAAGAGAAGGAAAACACCTACAATAACAAACTCAAAGCAATTAAGAAAATGGTAATAGGAACATACATATCAATAATTACCTTAAATGTAAATGGATTAAATGCTCCCACCAAAAGACATAGACTGGCTGAATGGATACAAAAACAAGACCCATATATACGCTGTCTACAAGCAACCCACGTCAGACCTAGGGACACATACAGACTGAAAGTGGGGGGAAAAAGATATTCCATGTAAATGGAATTCAAAAGAAAGCTGGAGTAGCAAGTCTCATATCAGACAAACTAGACTTTAAAATTAAAACTATTACAAGAGACAAAGAAGGACACTACATAATGATCAAGGAATCAATCCAAGAAGAAGAAGATATAACAGTTGTAAATATTTATGCACCCGACATAGGAGCACATCAATACATAAGGAAAATGCTAACAGCTGTAAAAGGGGAAATCAACAGTAACACAATCATAGTAGGGGACTTTAACACCCCACTTTCACCAATGGACAGATCATCTAAAATGAAAATAAGTAAGGACACACAAGCTTTAAATGATACATTAAACAAGATGGACTTAATTGATATTTATAGGACATTCCATCCAAAAACAGCAGAATACGCTTTCTTAAATGCTCATGGAACATTCTCCAGGATAGCTCATATCTTGGGTCACATATCAAGCCTTGGTAAATTTAAGAAAATCAAGTATCTTTTCCGACCACAACGCTGAGAATAGATATCAATTACAGGAAAAAATCTGTAAAAAATACAAACACATGGAGGCTACACAATACACTACTAAATAACCAAGAGATCACTGAAGAAATCAAAGAGGAAATCAAAAAATACCTAGAAACAAATGACAATGAAAACATGATGACCCAAACCCATGGGATGCAGCAAAAGCAGTTCTAAGAGGGAATTTTATAGCAATACAATCCTACCTCAAGAAATAAGAAACATCTCAAATAAACAACCTAACCTTACACCTAAAGAAATTAGATAAAGAACAAAAAAACTCCAAAGTTAACAGAGGGAAAGAAGTCATAAAGATCAGATCAGAAATGAATGAAAAAGAAATGAAGGAAACAGTAGCAAAGATCAATAAAACTAAAAGCTGGTTCTTTGAGAAGACAAACAAAATTGATACACCATTAGCCAGACTCATCAAGAAAAATGGGGAGAAGACTCAAATCAATAGAATTAGAAATGAAAAAGGAGAAGTAACAACTGACACTGCAGAAATACAAAGGATCATGAGAGATTACTACAAGCAACTATATGCCAATAAAATGGACAACCTGGAAGAAATGGACAAATTCTTAGAAAAGCACAACCTTCTGAGACTGAACCAGGAAGGAATAGAAAATATAAACAGACCAATCACAAGTGTTGAAATTGAGACTGTGATTAAAAATCTTCCAACAAACAAAAGGCCAGGACCAGATGGAGTCACAGGCGAATTCTATCAAACATTTAGAGAAGAGCTAACACCTATCCTTCTCAAACTCTTCCAAAATATAGCAGAGGGAGGAAAGTCCCAAAGTCATTCTACAAGGTCACCATCACCGTGGTCACTCCCAAAGTCATTCTACAAGGTCACCATCACCGTGCTACCAAAACCAGACAAAGATGTCACAAAGAAAGAAAACTACAGGCCAATATCACTGATGAACATAGATGCAAAATCCTCAACACAGTACTAGCAAAGAGAATCCAACAGCACATTAAAAGGATCATACACCATGATCAAGTGGGGTTTATCCCAGGAATGCAAGGATTCTTCAATATACACAAATCAATAAATGTGATAAACCATATTAACAAATTGAAGGAGAAAAACCATATGATCATCTCAATAGATGCAGAAAAAGCTTTTGAGAAAATTCATCACTCATTTATGATAAAAAAAAAACTCTCCAGAAAATAGGCATAGAGGGAACTTACCTGAACATAATAAAGGCCATATATGACAAACCCACAGCCAACATCGTTCTCAATGGTGAAAAACTGAAACCATTTCCTCTAAGATCAGGAACAAGACAAGGTTGTCCACTCTCACAACTATTATTCAACATAGTTTTGGAAGCTTTAGTCACAGGAATCAGAGAAGAAAAAGAAATAAAAAGAATCCAAATTGGAAAAGAAGTAAAGCTGTCACTGCTTGCAGATGACATGATACTATACCTAGAGAATCCTAAAGATGCTACCAGAAAACTACTAGAGCAAATCAATGAATTTGGTAAAGTAGCAGGACACAAAATTAATGCAAAGAAATCTCTTGCATTCCTATACACTAATGATGAAAAATCTGAAGGAGAAATTAAGGAAACACTCCCATTTACCACTGCAACAAAAAGAATACAATACCTAGGAATAAACCTACTTAAGGAGA